>NC_140173.1:125843303-126048303 GCF_963971535.1 Notolepis coatsorum
AGCTAGCATTTTCTTTTTATAGCTTGCCTTCCCAGTGGAATAAAGCCATTACGTAGCATCATGTACACCTGCATAGGATAAGAAGCTAGGTAGTTAACTAGCTATGTATTGCTAGTAGCCTGTTTTGACATTTTGTGCGTGCGCCTAGCGTGGCAAAAATACAGTGCTTTTCAATTTTTTTTAAGAGGTTAATAAATCCTCTTAGCATGCAATGTTTTTAGGATGATTTGCCCACCGGCACTTTGGCGACCTCTAGTGGCTCAGGTGTGCATATTTTGTAATACAATATATATATCGAATTGAAGGCTTATTTGTTGCCTGTCGATAGCGAAAATCCGTTCAGCGGTTCTCGAGTTACATGCCGGTATTTGAGGCTTGTGCAAAGTACACGGTATTGCGCAAAATACCACTCCCGACTCTTGGCGCAGTAGTTCCGTCAATCTAGATCCGATCTTGAAGATGATTGTGGAGGTGGCTTTCCAATGAGTGTGGCTTTCCAAAGATACCCCACCTGGGGATGTATGAATCAGGGATCTGGTGAAAAACTAATGAGCGAAAACAGGAAGAGAAAAACAGCCAAATGAATTGAAGTCTATGAGAAAACTCAGTTTTTCTTTTGTACACAGTTTACCAAAATCACTCCTAATCACTCATTTCTGAATGGATCTTTATGAAATTTGGACATGTACTACATAAGGCTTCAGGCTATGGGTCCGTATGGATTTGTAAGCCATACCACCTTCTGGGGAAATACTACCTCTGGACTACTAACTACTACAGAAAATCTACAACTCAAGTTCAGACCTATGTTACTCTATTACGTTGGCACTAAAAGTGCTATGTCAGAATGTCATCTTTCAAAAGAAACCAGGCTCATGCATGTGCTATAAGTATAAAGTATAGTATTTTGGTTTGCAAAAAAAGTATGCAGTCCTCGAGTTCAAGTAAAAAAAATTCCACTTTTCTGCCCACTTGATAAGAGGTTGAATGAACATTTTATTTAACAGATTGCAGAATGAATGGGTACAATACAGTACGGCTCAATACACACAATTGTTAAGGGGATGCAGACCAGAGAAAGACGTTTGTCTTGTTTACATCAGGGTCCCCATTTTCAATTCATAGTGACATTTATGACATACACAACATGACATCATGACATTTATGGCATAGGGACATACATGACATATGTGTGTTGCAAGACCAGCCTCTCAAAGGTCTTCATGATGTGTGATGTCAGAGCAACTGGTCTGTAATCGTCAAGGGCACTAGGAGGGCGTCCTTTCTTGGGCACCGAGACAATGCAGGAGGTCTTCCAGAGCTCGGGCTGGGGCAAGGTTGAAGAGGTGCTGAAATGGTGCTGCCTGGCTATTTTATGTTGATGGCTGTTTTATGTTTGTTTGGGGCGGTAACAATACAAATATGTTGGGCTAAAGCCAGAGAAAGGACATTAGGAAGGAGTGAGAGATAGAACAAACACAGACTCTGTACAGCCCCACATGACTTGTGTTTCTGCTGTAATCCTGCCAAGGCGTGGGTATTGAGTTTACAATGATATATTGATGTTGAAATGTTACTAGTAGTGCTTTTAACGTGTAGTCGTTACCTCTGGGTGAACCAGGCTTTGCCCATGTGGCCACTAAATGGGTCTGCTGTGCTGAGCTGTTCGCTCAGGGCGTAGTCTCTCACCACCTGCCCCATGTGCTCCATCACACCAGTGTGAGTTACTTGTGTAATGATCCAGGCATATACCGTACACACACACACACACGTATGCACACAACACACACATTTCACCAGACAGGCGCTAAGTGGTGACCTGGTAATTCCTCAACCTAGGACTAATAATTGAAAATCCACAGTGCACCATATATATATATATGGCTATACAATATATATATATTAGGGCTGTCAAACTTAATGCTTTAACTTTGGAGATTAATTTAAATGATTTAAAGCGTTAAAAAATGTATCTAGATTAATCTATGGAGTGAACATTTTTCAACGTTCTGAACTTTCAGCAGTATATTTGCTTGTTCTTTTTTTGCATTGACTCATGCACCTTTTTGAAAATCATCTGACATGAAGATGGAACACATTTTTGTTGTTAATATGATTTATATTACTGGTAGTTCATACAAGACATTATCGTCCTCTAAGCCAGTGTTTCTCAACTGGTGGGTCGCGACCCATAAGTGGGTTGCGGGGCCATTTTGAGTGTGTGTAAAAAAAAAAAAAGTTATTATTTTTTTTTTTGTATTATTAATTCATTTTTTTTGCACTACCTATCTTTGTGAAAGTGGCTTCTCAGCTCTGGTCCAGCTGAAGACAAAGCGGAGGAACAGATTGGACATTGAGCATGACCTCAGAGTTGCTTTGTCTACCATCACCCCAGACTTTGAGACTCTTGTCAGGAGCAAACAACATCCCCAGTTATCCCATTAGTTCCCTGGGATGTTAAGCTAAGAAGTCTGCTAAGAAGGATATATTATTTATTATTATTATTATTTTATTTCATTGTGTTTTTAGCCCTTAGTTGCACTTTTGTTGCAACCCCAGTTATCCCATTAGTTCCCCCAAACTTAGGTCTGTTATGTTAAGCTAAGAAATCTGCTAAGAAGCATATATTATTTATTATTATTTTATTTCATTGGGTTTTTAGCAATAGTTGCACTTTTGTTGCACTTTTTGTGTTTATTTCATGTTTTGAAAGATTGTGTATTACTGCAATTTTTTTTACATAAATCCTAGTGGTAAAAAAATGTGGGTTGCGACTTAATTATTTTTTTGTGAACACATTTAAAAAATAAATAAAAAATTGACATGACATACAAACATTTACAGTAGAAATACACTATAAATCACGGTTGCGACTTAATGACTAAGGAAAATGTTGGGTCCCGAGGCTAGACCAGTTGAGAACCACTGCTCTAAGCCAAGCTGCGGCACGGTGGTGTAGTGGTTAACACTGTCGCCTCACAGCAAGAAGGTCCAGGGTTCGATTCCCGCTTGGGGACCAGGTTTCCATGATGCCAGGTACCCAGGTGGGGTATCTCCCAGGCCTTTCTGTGTGGAGTTTGCATGTTCTCCCTGTGCTCGCAAGGGTTTCCCCCCCGATAAGATAAACCCAATGGAAAAACATGCACAACAACAGATCGCTAACGCTGTGGCTAACGCTCCACCCCGCTCAGCAGGAAAAAAATTACAGCGGGGGAAATAAAAGAAAGTGCTGTTTTCCTGAAATTGGCTAATTAAACACATCGGATTTCCTGAAGGCCTTCGTTTCAGACCGCAGCAATATGCGGTCTGAAACGAAGGCCTTCAGGAAATCCGATTTTTTTTGGAGCATGCGTAAATTCTTGATTTCGTTATTTAAAATATCATAGAATAATGAAAACAGACCCAGTTTAAATGTATCAACCGAATATGGTATTTATTTTATTTACCACTGCACCATGGGCAGGGCACCACCAAGACGTTCAACGCAGTGACGGAAGAACCACAAAAAAATACTAATTATGCACAGCCCTCAGCATATACCTTGTATTATCCGTTTAGCTAATTGAATTACACTGTAGGCCTATACCTTTTTGCATACTGTTAATAAAGTATTAAATCAACCAATCAATCGGAGGTAGAACATATCACTGACAGGGCAGCATAAGACAGATACAAAATTACGCGTATGACATTCGGAGCCTCAGAGGAGGCCGTAATAGGCCTATAAGGCCTTGGCTTAGCCACTGAAGACAATTTACTGAAGACAATTAACACTTTCTATGCCACTCACGAGTTTTCTCAGAATTATTAATATCTCGTTGAAAGCCACTCACGAGATTTCTCTGAATTTTTTAGCGATCTGAAATCATATTGCATCTCGCGAGCCTACCCTAGTATACCCGAGCGCCGCCGGCGATCAGATGTGGAAAAAAGCGCCCCCTATCGTCTCCCATATGACATAAGGGATTTTGGAATGGACTCAATGAAAATGGATGGGGGGAAAAATCCTGTACTCCACATTTTCCAGTCCACTGATCCAGCCGGGGTTACCACAGTTCATTCTGGATCCTCTGAGCGCCGCGGATCATGAGTTCCTACTGTATCACGTTGGATCTATACACTTATCGATTTTTTCGAATGGTGATCAGGAATTGGAATATACCAGTTGGATACCATCTGATGTCAGGTAAGGAATCTATGTTATCAGTGTTAGGATAATCGGACTCATTTTGATGAAGATATAAGCTGTTTTGTGAAATGGGCTCTTTCGGTTTCACTGTAAAAATCCGAGAGGAAATGAACACGGCGATTATCCGTGCGCGGCTCGAATGGGCGTGCGCGTATGTATAATATTGATCATCTAGCGTTTATTTGAAAACGATTCATAAATAGGCCGACAAATAACAACGTTCTGGAATATTCCAGTAAAAGACGATTATCATAGAATGCCCCAGAATGGACTGTTTTTTTACCTCAAAACGGGTGCTTTTCAAAATGCTCTCAAACGGAAATGAAGCGATAAAAAACCAATCTGCCTTGACAGCACTGACTGGAAAAGGATTCTTTGATAAGCGATGGGCAGATTAGACACATAGCCATAATTTAAAACATAGATTAGGCGATATTAACGATAACATTGGCGCCGATGGTGGCATTCAAGCGCTAACTCTGGCGCCACCTCGTGGCATAGAAAGTGTTAATGCAACAGGCTTGTTATCAAACGAACTCAGGAAATCACATAGCTAATATGCCTATGAAAATAAAAATATAACTCGACATAACTGTCTACAAAGTGTCTCACAGTAAAACACAAACGAAATACTCAATGTGCAAGTTTCCTATAGCCTTTGAAAAACTCGAATACAATCAACCAATATAAAAGTGCGTTGGATATAGGCTACATTTATATAAATGTATAAAATCTAAAACAGAATGCTACATTCTTATGTATGAAATAAAAAAGAATAATAGCATCGCTGCAATTCTGCCTATTGCATTTTGCAATAAAGTAGGATATTATAGGCTATTCGTTTTTGTCACTGTGCATTTTAAACAAAATAAAACAATGCTCATGTGCCTATATCTGCCATGCAGTGCCACGGCAGC
This sequence comes from Notolepis coatsorum, assembly GCF_963971535.1. Lineage (NCBI taxonomy): Eukaryota > Metazoa > Chordata > Actinopteri > Aulopiformes > Paralepididae > Notolepis > Notolepis coatsorum. The sequence goes on from NC_140173.1 coordinate 125,848,410, forward strand.
TACATTATCTTTGAGTTCACTTTCAAGAACACGAGTTTAGCCAATGTCTGAGGCTTCAAACTCATGCGGTGATTTCTTGACATCAAACCAGCAGCGGAAAACACCCTCTCTGCGCTCGCAGAGCCACTGGGAATACTGAACACTTTGCGGGCAACTTTACATGCCACTCACGAGATTTCTCTGATTTTTTTTTTTTTTGCGATCTGAAAAATTATTGCATCACCCGAGCCTACCCGAGTATAGCCGAGGGGCGCCGGCGATCACTGTGGAAAAAAGCGCCCCCTGTCGTCTCCCAGATGACATAAGTGATTTTGGAATGGACTCAATGAAAATGAATGGGGAAAAAAATCCGGTACTCCACATTTTCCAGTTCACTGATCCAGCCGGGGTTACCAGAGTTCATTCTGGAGCCTCAGAGCCCCGCGGATCATGGAGTTCTACTGTATCGCGTTGGATCCATACACGTATCGATTTTTTCGAATGGTGATCAGGAATTGGAATATACCAGTTGGATACCATCTGATGTCAGGTAAGGACTCTATGTTATCAGTGGTAGGATAATCAGAGTAAGTTTGATGAAGTTATAAGCTGTTTTGTGAAATGTCTTCTTTCGGTTTCACTGTAAAAGTCTGTGAGGAAATCAACGGAGCGATTATCAGTGCGCGGCCGTAATGTGCTTGCGTGCACGTATAATATTGATCATCTAGCGTTTATTTGAAAACGATTCATAAAAAGGCCGACGAATATCAACGTTGTGGAATATTCCACTAAAAGACGATTTTCATAGAATGCTCCAGAATGAGCTGTTTTTTATATCAAAACGGGGGCTTTTCTAACTGCTCTGAAATGGAAACGACGCGATAAAAAACAATCTGCCTTCACAGCACTGACTGGAAAATAGTATTTGATAATGCGATGGGCAGATTAGACACATAGCCATAATTTAAAACATAGATTAGGCGATATTAACGTTAACATTGGCGCCGATGGTGGCATTCAAGCGGTAAAATGGAAAACCAGGCGTGGCGCTCAAAGTGTTAAGCGATGATAGTTAGCCAAGCCACAATGCTATGGTCGCTGCCATTAACGTTAGCATGTAAGCTAACGACAACAACAATGGCGTCGATACTTTTCTAACATCCTGAGTGACAAAGCCTGAACAGGATATCACAGGTTCACCCTTCTCAATTCTCATTGGTTGAAAATGGCCTTCATGTTTGTACATCGCCATCTGTTGCTTTGGCATTGTACTACATGTATATTATTACATCAGTGTTAAACCACTGTGAGCGACCTGGAGTGGATTGGAGCGGAGGAGAACTCTCGCTCCGGACGTCGTGCCGACCCATTTTAAAACCCACTCCTCGCTCACGTCAAAACCGCCCGCTCCGCTCCCCGTGCCGCTCACGCTCTGATCCGCTCACATGGCCTGATACCGACGACGATGTACTGAAAAGATGTTGTGTGGGGGGTGCTCCAGTAGCACACCATGTTACCGCGCTGCGTCGCGGGACTCCGTGCTGCGTCACGGATCTGGTTGACTCAGAGTTCGATTCCCGGACTTGCCGTCATTTGCCGAATGTCTCCCCCTGCTCTCTCTCCCGTTTCACCCTACAACTGTCGGTCATGCTTGACCAGAAAAGCGATAAACGCTAAAAAAGAAAGTTTAAAAAAAAAAGAAAAGATGTTGTGTGGGCCAGGGTGAGCATACCTTATTGGACAATAAGGCCATTTTGGAATATTTCATCAACATTACAAATACAGGCAATGACGTTTTTATCTGATAGTTATACTGTAGCCTACTAGGAATACTTGACTAGGCTATCACACAAAGTAAGCTGGCAGAGATAAGAAGCCATCTGCTCACTAGATGACTAGCTATAAGCTATTGTGTCTAGAAACTGTTAACGTTTTTAAGAAGCTATACTTATTTAGTTGTGCTTGGCTGTGCATTGGACATCCTTACAAAACTACTGTAGCAAGGTGGAAGGCTAACGCCAGCTGTGTCAAACGCAGCTGCTCATATGATACAACGGGAATTTGTGGGCTTGATTTAACTTTCTAAATTGTTTTGAGTCAGTATCTAATGAGGATGTCTCCTGTCTGTGCAATCAATGGAATTCTTATTGTCATCTATTATTTTGCTAATATTTGTCGAACACTAAAGACGTTTCGCCGCTCTCTACTCGACACGAGGTGTGATCTGAGGGCGCTAGTGATTTGTCGATCGCGAACGAGCTGATGTTGTTCCGAAAAACAACTGCACACCGACTCCTTTAACACTTTGGGTGCCATGCAGTATGCCCATCATATACCACTCTCTGCCAGTGCTGTAACCCTATGGAGTGGCTCACCTTCTTTGCAGGGCTATAACTTTTTAAATATTATAGCTATATCGACATTACTATGGCCCATTCAACATCGGATATCTATCGTTCCGGATGTGGGGACGTTATATTTTTCCATTCATACATTGTCGTGTTAGTACCGTCGAGAATATAAGTGTTTTTAGACTGTATAGCAGTAATTCCTAATACGCGCGTTATAGGCCCTGACGCGTATTATACATTATCGATTGGCGTCCCTATACACGCTATATTAAACATTTCAAATGCATATGATAGCTATACATTAGGCTCCATCATGCGTGAAGGAAAGGGGGGGGGGGGGGGGTCGTTTATGATTCCTTGATTGTCACTAACGGCTTTCTTTAGTAAGACACCATACGTTGATCGGACAGATTGCAATGAAATAAATGGACAATCGAGCTGGAAATAACGTTAGATTCCTCTTACCTGTGGCCGATGCGTCTGGAGGAAAAAATATCCAATTATTTGACGTCAATCTGCTAGATCCATTTTCCGTTTGTATGATGCAATAAAAGCCGAAAGCATATTGCTTCTTTAGTCTCGAAAGCGATCCAATGCACTCGAGGTGTGTATATTGATCCACGTTAAAAGATATCTCTGCCGGAGGATTTTCACAGATGCACCGAGCGCCACTTCCGGTTTAGAGTGGAATGTAACTCGCCTGAAAAACACCAGGCGGCGGTATTGAGGCGTTGCAATATCAGACAGGGTCCAGCTGGCTCCCGGAGGCTTCCTGGATGAATTATGAATGCCAATAGCGAATAAAAGAAATAACGATCATAAAAACGAGTTTACTCGTTGTTTGGCACTCAACGTATTGGCAATTAATGTGTTAAGGACATGATTTAAAAAAGGTCAACGAAGAGCCATTTTGGAACAGAAAGAGCCGGCTCTTATTGCTGACCTGAGCCATGTCGCAGTCTGAGTTTCGTTTTCTCCATTAAAAAGAATGAATTTGTGTGCGCAAAATACGGAACATTAGAACGGCCCATAACAAGGGGGGTGCATTTGCCCCCTGAAATCACCTATACTCGTGATAACTTTGTCAGGGATACTGATGTAACACAGTAAGGGCTTGTGTCCACCAGGGACGTTTTATGAGTTGTCAGCTCCTTTCTGTCATTCATTTCTATGCTGGAGAAGCGACAGGCGCGCCTCGCGTATGAGCTCTCGGCGGCAGCGTTTTTGGTCGGAGCACTCCCAGCTCATAAAGTTGAAACTAGTTCAACTTTTTGGAAAGGAGCGCGCTCATCAAGGTAACTCATCGAGGAAGGGGCGGAGCCGCGGCTGGCGCGGGCCTCAGAAAAACGTTCTGAGCTTCTTTTTTTCAAAGCGGTCCGCCTTGAAAAAACGTCCCGGCCTGTAATCTGAGGAGGATATATAGCAAAACTGAGGGGTGGGGATCGGACGTTGTGGATAGCGACTCCTACAGGTCGGTTGGTGCGCCTGCGCAGTAGAATCAGGAAGCGACGGGGGCGGCGTCCCTCCAAAGCGCAGACCCCTGACGCTGAACGATCGCGCTGTGCAGGTGAAAAGATGCGATGGCTGCCACCTCGAGTACCGGAGGGGACTCATGCAATGTATGGCTTAGACGTCCACATTACAGCCGGCTTGTGGGAGGCATGAAACAGCGTTCGAGACAGGGGAGGGTTGAATTGGACGATACGAAATTGGGATGGGAGAAAAATTGAAAATGGGAGAAAAAGTGGATAAAAAAACAAAACAATAGAAGACATTGTGACAAAAGTACCAGAGCTGCAAAAGAAGGGGACACGATTTGAAGACAAATACTCGGATAATAAAGGCTTCTGGGGTCAGTTATGCAGTGACATTGATATTCCCAACAAGCGAAGTAATCGCCGCCGACTTCTGCAAGCCTATGCATTTCATAAGGTGTGTATACTTATCAATTAGATTTTCTGACATTCAAAGCTTGATTTATTACCTCAATAGATTAAAGTAGATATACACTGTCCCTTTTAAATAAATAAATGTTAGGATTAGGGTGGTGAGGGAAGGAGAGTAAACCCCAATATGCGGACAGGAATGGAAGGAGGAGGCGGAGACGGATGTTTGCTCTTCTCAATCACTGTGTTCATTTATTTAAGAACCACGAGAGCAAGGATACTGTACAAAACAAAAGCGAAAGGCGCAGCCGAGCTGGCACTGAGAAAACACTAACTGGTTACACGAAAAACAAAGTGCACAAAACGGAAAACTAACAAAACGTACTTTGACTCAAAACAACAAAAGGGCAAGGACGACGAGAGCAGTGACACGACAGGTACAGGAACACGGAGGTATGACGCCACAAGGAAGTGCGGACGGACCCACACTTAATCCCCTGAGGTCTAAAGTTTGTAGCTCCACCTTCTCAGAATATTCTCTTTTTTTGTCCTATCAAACATTCTGGTAAAATCCTAACTACTTTTCAGGATAGGACTAGAACTTGATCCAAGTTCATTCAGCTATCTGATGAGAGAACTACACTCCCAGAATTCAATGTGATCATTGTCACTAGAACCATTTCACACCTGGAGCAAAGGCCCAGTCATTCCTTTGTTATTCCAGTGAATGGACCCAGCAGGAGGCCTAGCCTAGCGACAAGCGGCCACTACATAGTTGGGTATTGAAAAAATGCTCATATCCAAAAGTAGTAGAGAGAGAGAGAGAGAGAGAGAGAGAGAGAGAGAGATGGTATTTACAGTACTGTACCATATCAAAAAAAAAAAAGCAAACCAATAACAATTTGTGGTTGTATTTCTCTAGAATGACTAGAAGACCTTCTGGGGTGGACGCCAAGCCTGTTCACACAACAGCAGGAACTTGCTGCACAGCTGCATGAATTTATTTTCATTGATGAGGCTGGATTCAACCTAAGCCAAACAACACACATTCAAATCCAACCCTAACTAACCTTACTGTCATGCACTTACTGTCCTAATATACTAACCTACACTGTAGCACTCAACACTTTGATGAACATTGTTAGTTACTCAGCTGATAGAGTTGTGCCCTTCCTGATGACTTGTCGTACAGAACTTGTAAGTCGCTTTGGATAAAAGCGTCAGCTAAATGACTAGATGTAAATGTAATGTGTAAATGTAAATGTAAATGTGTGTGTGTGTGTGCGTGCGCGCGTGTGAAAGTAAGACATCCTTGACTTAGTAAACTCACTGACAGCACGTGTGGCAGATTTATATCCAGCTTTTAATTTGATCGTTTGTTTGTGTGTTTCTGTGTGTGTCTGTGTCTGTCTGTGTGTGTGTGTGTCTGTGAAACATGTCTTGTACTCATTTACCTCACTAAATACAGCAATGTGTAACTGTAGATTTCAAGAGAGAGAGAGAGAGAGAGCGACATTTATAATAATTATATTATTAATTAGTTTTTTTACACACACACACACCAATAACATGATCATAACCAAACCAATTTCAAATGTATCATCAAGTACAAAATAGATTTGATCGTAATATTTATGAGAATGCATGTTTTTTCACACTACAGGAGGAGTATGTCACAGTATGATATCATAATCGAACATTATAGAACATTTGTGTTCTATATATGCAACAATTCTCTGAGCATTTCCCGGCATTTTTTCAGACTACAACATCAATCCAGACTGGTTTGACCCTGACAGCACGTGTGGCAGCACGTGTGGCAGAGAGAGAGCGAGAGAGAGAGAACAGGTCTTCACCTCTCTACTTTCTACTCTACTCAGATGGTATTTACAGTACTGTACCAACCACCGTTATAGTTGATCATGACACTGCCAGAAAGGATGTAGTATTCCTTCTAGATGGTTCTGACGGCACAAGGAATGGATTCCCAGCTATGCGTAATTTTGTTGAGAGAGTGGTGGAGAAACTCAATGTGGGAGAAAACAAAGACCAAAGACAACTGGAATAGAATATCACACAATTTTATTAAAAACACATAGAGAATAATAATCAACAAGAAACATCAACTGTATCAATTGTATTGTACAATGAACAACCCTATATATCACTTTTGGATTACAATAGTAATACAAGGTGCCTCATATGATATTTGGCAGAGAGCGCGACCACAATGAATTTAGGCAAAATCTACAAAAAAAATAAATTATGCACATGTATTAAAAAAAAAAAAAAAAAAAGGTGTCTCCTCATGGTTGTATCTGCCTGTTCTGTATCACACTAAGGGCGCGTTCACACCTACCCTGTTTGGACCATGGTCCCTTTAGATCGATAGTCCGTTTGGTTTGTACAGGTATGAACGCAAACCGAACTATAATGAGGACCAAACAACCGAACCATGGTCCTCTTGAAAAGTTGGGACTCGGTTCGTTTCAATCGAACTATAGTACCTAATCCAGGAAGCAAAGTAGCCTACTCCTCTCTAGACTGGCGCCGCACGCGGACAGTCTCTCTCTTCCTCCCTCTCTCTCTCTCCTCTCTAGACGCAGTCTCTCTCTTCCTCTCTCTCTCTCTACTCTAGACTCGCGCCGCGCGCGGACCCCCCAACTTTCTATGAGGCGCCGGGAGGACATTCGCGGACATTCTCTCAGATAAAGAAAAAAAAAGCTTACATAATTTTTCATAATAGCAGCGTGGACCAGCTCTGTAACAAACTAACAACAACGCATCTCGAGCTGCGCCTGCTTCTATGCAGAGCTGTCTAGTAGTTGACAGCTTACGCAGGAAGGAAAGGTCTCTCTCTCTCTCTCTCTGCCTCTCTCTCTCTTCCTCTCTCTGTCTCTCTAGACTGGCGCCGCACGCGGACAGTATCTCTCGTCCTCTCTCTCTCTCTCTGCCTCTCTCTCTCTCTTCCTCTCTCTGTCTCTCTAGACTGGCGCCGCTCGCGGACAGTCTCTCTCGTCCTCTCTCTCTCTCGCTCTCTCTCTATATCTCTACTCTAGTCGACTTGCGCCACGCTCGTAATGACAGTATCTCTCTGCTTTATCACAAGAGACGCTGTCGGCAACTGTTTACGTTTGTGAGTGCTATAGTCGAATAGATGAACGACTTGGCGACAGCATGTCCTTTGTTTACAAATTAGATCCGCACCAAACAGGGTAGTGTGAACGCAGACCAAAATTAAACAATGTATCATTTTCACATTTGGTGCGGATCTAATTTGTAAACAAATTAGAAAGTCCGGACTATCCCTGGACTTTCAGATGTGAACACACCCTAAGTGATATGTGAAAAAGCAGTTCCTGTCTGGAATGATACAGAGGGCCATACCACATTCACAGCACTTCCAGGGGGTCTTCATCAGAAAGAAAGAAAGAAAGAAAGAAGAGATAGAGGGGGAGAGAGGGATATAGAGGAAGAGAAAGAAAGAGGGAGATACAGATGGGGGGGTTAGGATGATTCCAAGGGCCCAGCAAATGCCCCAATTTTTTTTTATAGATTGGGGGCCCCACATTTTTTAATAGATTGGGGGCCCACAAATTGATTCTTTCATGGGGCCCAGAATCTCCAGCTACGCCCCTGTGAGCGCACCTTTCTACTCTAGAGAGCTGTCATCACAGTGATGCGCGCTTGAATGAACTGCGAGATAACTCATAACTCGTACACACATGCACTCTGTCTCTGCCATACAGTATGTTGTTTTAGCGCGACGTGGGTATATACACGGGCGAGGATGAAAGCATGTTAGACTACTTTTAATACATAAATTAACGTTCCGTCGGGTCCCGTGTATTCTCGAGAATGATAATAATAATAATAATAATGCAGGACCTCTTCAGATTATATTATCAACGACAGACAGTGAGAAACACAACCCCCCCCTCTCGCGCTGAAGAATATGCATATTAGATCACTCAGTGATTAACACCTATGCGCTGTTTGTGTGTGCGCGCGTCCATGTATGTGCGTTTCGTGACGCGTTGTAGTTCTTATCGCAAATGGAGATTATTACAAGCATACCATCTAGCAAGAATTAAACGTATTTACAAGTCGTATTAGGTTTAGCAAGTTGGGGGATGTATACCTTACATGTCAAAGCACTAGAAATGGCCATTTTTCTATTTTTTATCGATTTCTGAAAAGATGTCCTTTTTGAGCATTTAAGAGGGATTCTAATTTCTTTTGTTGTCCGCCGACGGGTTCAAAGCTCCAGCGTGACCCCTAAGGGTTAAAATTAATACACAACTAATTATAATTGGCAACACCTACATTTAACCAACACAAAATAATGGCCTGCACCATCTGGCGGTGCCCACTAGATGGCACCATGAGACCACTGTTCATCTTGTCCTCACAGCCCCAGCCAGGACTTAGTCTGGGACTGTTACAAATAAATACAGTTTACAGTTGTATTCTTCCTTTTTTCATTTAGCAAAAATTGCCGAAATCTGTGGAGCTTGTAGAAGATGGTCAACAGTCACCACTGCAGGTTGGTATTTATTTATTTTTTATAATACGAAATACCCAATTGTAACTTTTATATAAAAATGCAGCCATTTTATCATGCCATATGCAATATCTAAAAGCAACACTGTCTGCTGTGTATCTGTATTTGATTTGCTCGACAACTTTGCACTGTATGCAGTTCTCATTCGGCAGGTATTACTCAGGACGTGCCGTATTGTCCTGATTGGTACCTGCTGTGTATTGTTTGCTTCTGCCCTGATTGGTACCTGCTGTTTATTGTTTGCCCTGCTTCATTTGTCCTCCGCATTTACTGTTCACATTGTCAGTCGTTCACTGGTCGTTAACACGTGAGTACTCTTGCTAGAAGCTATACCCTTATCGCTCCCGTTTTGGAGGATGTATAGGCCTATGTACATTTTCGTTCCGTTATCGTGCTTTGCTTTATTGTGTACATAATTATTATTGAGTGTATGTACTTTGGTGTGTGCGTCTGCAGCACAGTCAAGTGCCGTGTTATCGTAGCTTTTCCCGTCTTTGGAGACTGGCTTCTTATTTGTTTTTCCCCGTTTTAAGTGTTTTGTTTTCATATAGACTTTTGCGGAGACTTAATCGTTTTAGTCTGGACATGGCCTTTAGTGTCTCGCCTTTTCTTTCCTCCTTCTATAGGGTTCAGTGTTTCCCACAGGATTTTGTGAGACTGTGGTGGGTGAACCTTGGTCCCGGGGCATGCCCCTCTGGAAAATATATTTTTGCTACATTTTAAAGTTAACACTTTAATCGCCGATGACGTGTTTAGACGTCATTCCTCGCCATGCTCATTCTGCCGAAGACGCCGTAACTCGTCTTTGATATCAATATTTCGAAAATCTGTGATCGAAATCATATTTCTCCTCCGGGGACCTGAGATATACTGCAAAGCTCCACTCAACTCTCTAGCGGTTCAAGAGCGCCATCTGGTGGCCGATCGCCAACAGGAAGTGACTCGTCAGACAGGAAGTGCTCATCCATATTTCGTCCGGGCACTCGCGATCATTAGCAGGACTCTATCTCCACACACTGGATAATCAATCGCTCGCCCTAACTTAATAAACAACGTTATTTGGACGTATATACTATTATACAACTTGGAAATGGATCGGGCATTTCTCCATCCCATAATAGAATAAATTCTGTTCCACGCTCATCTGCCAGCGGCGCGAGGAAGCCACGGTGAGTTGCAGCGTTATTTTCTAATGTGTTCCATATAAACTGCTCTGATGATCATATGACCCACCCTAGATGAATGATATAACGTTGCCCACGGAATTATAAACGACCCCCCGCCCATCCGGTCAACATCAGATGATACGTAGTAACTTCTAGAAGTACCTCCAGTTGAAAATTTTTACCTGGCACTGATCGCTACCAAACTGTATTTGATCATCAATATAATGCATTTGGGGCTATAAATCAAGTTCTGAAGAAAGCTGCAGAAAACGATAAAAACACTTAAACTTTAGACCATATTTTAGCATGAATATGTGAATGAAAAAGTATAACGTTGCTACACCCTGAACAATAGATATAGGACCTTGAACGGGCCATGATAATGTCAATTTAGCAATACAATTTAAAAAGTTATAGCCCTGCAAAGAAGGGGAACTTCTCCATAGACAAATAGAGATGGCGAGGGATGGTAAATTATGAATTTAACCATGGCGATCAAAGTGTTAAATGCTACATTTTAAAGTTAAATGCATCAATCTGGTGCACTTTGAGAGCAAAATAAAGAGGCTAGATCTATGATGAACTTTGTGCTCAAAACACAAAATCGACTAGAGCACTGCTTCCCAATCCTCTCCTCGAAGCACCCCAGCCGTTCCATGCATTTGTTAAATTCCACCACCTGATTCAACTTAACAAGCCTTCAGTTGAATCAGGTGTGCTGGTGATGTAATAACAAATGCATGGAACGGCTGGGGTGCCTAGAGGAGAGGTTTGGGAACCACTGGACCAGAGCATACATTTGAGCCATCAAAGACATGAAGCAAAAGTAGTTGTGTTGAACTGGTTTATTTTTTACAAAATAAAAAAATATACTGCATTACTATTACGATTACTACCACTGCCAATACTACTGATACATCCCTATTGGCAAACTTTATATCTAAAAAAAATCTATATATATTTTTTTAAATGTTTGGTTCCTTATACAACTGTGGCAGGCCGCCACAGTCTAGGTCAGGGAGGGGCAACTGGCGGCCCTCACCGACGCTCCATGCGGCCCCAGGCCAATATTTATTTAAAAAAAAATATATATATATATTTTTTTTTTTTTGCCATTCAACCTATGACTACCCGGGACCATGACTGAATACACGTAGGACACTGCATGCAGAATGCTGCAGATGCAAGTTTTACCTTGCATACTTCCTTTCTTTTCATTTATCTCTTGTGCTTTTCTTTGACCAGTCAGCTGGTTCTTTTAGCGTTTATCGCTTTTTCTGGTCAAGCATGACCGACAGAAACAGGTTGAATGGGGTATAGATCGGGGGAAAGACACTCTGAGAAAATACGGCGAGTCCGGGAGTCGAACTCGTGTACCCCAGATCCGTGACGCGCACGGTTGTCCCCGACGCCGAAATAGCGTTCGAGGTACGCGGTGAGCTACTGGAGCTCATCTCTTGTGCTTTTCTTCTCAGTGTCATATCCATTCCATTTGTTTGTTTGTTCCAATTCATTTATTTAATTTTCCTTCTTGTCTCTCCACCCTCTCTTTCAGGTCAATGTTTGATTCTCTCTCTCTCTCTCTCTCTCTCTCTCTCTCTCTCTCTCTCTCTCTCTCTCTCTCTCTCTCTCTCTCTCTCTCTCATATATATATATATATTTTCCCTCATCTTTGGCTAGGGAAATGCGGTTAACGTTGGGCTACTCACCCAGACCCTTGGGCTAATGGGTTTGAATGGAGTGGCCTTGGGTTATTGTTATTTTTGTTATCTGTTTTTGTCTTTCTGTCACCTTTTCCTTTTGTCATATGCGTTTGTTTATGTTCTTTGTCTGCTCTCTCGTCTTGTCTGTGTCTTTGTTGTCTGTCTGTGTTTTTGTTTGTATGTTCTGCTTGCTGATATCACTCTCTACCTGCACCTCCTTACACAACTCCATTGATCTATCATTTTCAAAGGTACAATTGAAATAGAAACAGTCAGGGGACTAAAGGTTGTTCACATTAATATCAGGAGCATTAGATATAAAATTAATGACCTTAGATCATGGGTTACTCTCTACAAACCTAATGTCATCACTATCTCCGAAACATGGTTATATGAGTTAATTTCTGATGCGAGTATGAAAATTGACAACTTCGTGCTTTATCGAGCGGACAGGGATTCTAAAGGAGGTGGGCTGGCCACATACGCAGATTCTAATCTAGTTTCTGAACGTCTATCTCCTGCCATAGAGCCGGTTCATTTTGAAAGCCTTTTTATTAATATTAAGTTTCACGAAAACAAACATTTAACAATTGGCAACATCTACAGGCCAGGCCACGTGAGCGGATCGGCGCGGCCGAGAAATCCGCTCTTCGCTCTTTAAAGCTTGGTCCGCTCCGCTAATCGCTCATGTTGACCCCGCCCCCAAGTCGCTCTCCGCTCGCTCCCCACTCACCTTGAATCGAGCGCTCCCCGCGCCAGATCGCTCGGCAGTTTTTTAATTTTTTTTTGGAGCATGGTGTAAATTAGCTCAAACTACAACAGTCTACACCCCCTGGGCCCCTTAACAATTGTTTGTATTGAGCCGCATTGTAATTGTACCCATTCTGCAATGTTAAATAACGTTGTTTATCCATTCACTAGCTCTACTAAGCGATGATAGGCTAGCCGAGCCACAATGCTATGGTCGCTGCCATTAACGTTAGCATGTAAGCTAACGTCAACAACAATGGCGTCGATACTTTTTCTAGGAGTGAGTGAAGGAGGAGGAGTGAAGCCTGAACATGATATCACAGGTTCACCCTTCTCATTGGTTGAAAATGGCCTTCATGTTTGTACATCGCCATCTGTTGCTTTGGCATTGTACTGCATGTATATTATTACATCAGTGTTAAACCACTGTGAGCGGCCTGGAGTGGATTGGAGCGGAGGAGAACTCTCGCTCCGGACGTCGCGCCGACTCATTTTAAAACCCACTCCTCGCTCACGTCAAAACCGGCCGCTCCGCGCCCCGCGCCGCTCACGCTCCGATCCGCTCACATGCACTGCTACAGGCCACCATCAGCTCCGGCTGAGTCTACTAAATGCATCCTATCAACCATTAATTCTTTTGATAAACAAAATGAAATGATCATATTGGGAGATTTTAATAAAAATTGGCCATTCCTGCACCAATGACAGAAACGTATTTAGGAGTGTAAATATTACCCAGCTAATTAAGGAACCCACTAGAGTGGACAACCGGTCCTCATCTCTCTTGGACTGGATACTCGTCACTAATCCTGGGCGGATCATTAAATCTGGTGTTATGTCTGATTGTTTTAGTGACCATTCTGTTATTTTTTGTGTTTGGAAAATTAAAATCCCAAGCTCTCCACCAAAATACATAACGCTGAGACAAAGTAAAAATATTAACGTGGATCATTTTATTCAAGACCTAATTGGTATAAATTGGAACAGATTTCAGCTAATTCCCTCTGTTGAGGATGCATGGGATTTTTTCCACTCTGAAGTTACTAAAGTAATTGATGTTCATGCCCCCATCAAAACAATTAGAGTGAAAGGTAGACATTTACCGTGGATCAGCTCACATCTTATCAATCTATTTAAAGAAAGGGACAAAGCCTGGGTGAAATACCGAACAACTAAAGACCCTGTGGATTTGGGAACATTATAGATATCTGAGGAATTCATCAAAAACTCAAACAAGGAATGCAAAATCCAATTACTACAAAAATAGTTTTAGACATGATTTTCATAATCCAAAACAGTTTTGGAACAAACTGAACACTTTTCTCAATAAAACGGACAAAAAAACTATAAAGCAGATACAAATCAATAATGACATTATTTCTGATCCTCTACTCATATCCCAAGCATTCAATAAACACTTCTCTATCTGTAGTTCCCAATGCACAGACTCCTATGTTACAGCTGGTTCCCCTAACTTAAGTGCTCATAATGGTTCGTTTTATTTTAAGAAAATTCTGCCTACTGATGTTTACTATGCAATATGTGAACTGAAAGAGAGTTGTGGTGCTGGTCCTGATGGTCTTGAAGCCAAATTTATCAAACTTGCTGCTCACATATTAATGTATCCCCTTGCAGACTTGTTCAACTTATCTTTGTCTACCTCCTCATTCCCATCGATATGGAAATGTGCAAGAGTTACCCCCATTTTTAAAGCTGGAGATCCATCAGATTTAAATAATTAGACCTATTTCCATTATATGCACTATTGCGAAAATCTTTGAAAAACTTATTTTTAAACAATTATCAAAATACATTAACCATGGCAACATTTTATCCCCCTTCCAATCAGGATTCAGACCTCATTACTCTACAACCACAGCTACATTAAAATTCACCAGTGATGTGCTTTTGTCCTTTGACAAAGGCCATCTTACTGGTGCAATATTCATTGATCTTTCCAAAGCGTTCGATATGGTTGATCACTACCTCCTCCTTGACAAACTGTATTGGTTTAAACTGAAATGCCCTACTATGGTTTAGTGCCTATCTTCACAACAGGCGCCAGTGTGTTGTACTTCAAGGCTCTCAGTCAGTTTCTAACTGTTGAGAAAGGTGTTCCTCAGGGTTCCATATTGGGGCCACTTCTCTTTTCTATATTTATTAATGATCTGCCAGATATTTGTTCCCACTGTCAAGTCCAGCTCTATGCTGATGATACCGTTATTTATGTCTCTGATAAAAACATTAATAAAATTCAACATTTTCTACAGTCAGACTTCAATCTGGTCCAAAAATGGCTTATAAACAACAAACTATTACTGAAGAGGAAGTCTTGTAGCATGCTGCTTGGCCACTCACATAGTGGTGCAAGTTCCATTGACCTACAGATCAATTTTGAAGACGGCTCCCATCTTGAAAAAGTCGATTAATTTAAATACCTCGGTATCACGATCGATCCAGAACTCTCATTCAAACTTCACATTGAACTTACCATTAAAAAAACATATGGCAGCTTGTGCTCACTTTATCCCTCAATCAATTGTTTCTCATTTGAAGTGAGGAAAAGAATAATCTCCCAAGTACTACTTCCCATTGTAGATTATGCTGATATTGTATATATGAACACCACAGACACTAATCTCAAACCTCTCAATGTATTATATAACTCCCTATGTAGATTTGTGCTGAGGTGTCCATACAGAACACACCACTGCTCTCTGTATAGTTCGCTTGATTGGCTGCAGCCTAAGGCAAGAAGGCAACTTCACTGGTACCTATTCCTTTTTATACAACGGCATGCAAATTTCTCGATTCTGATTGGCTGAAACAGTCCATTTACACGTCTTTATTGGCAACAATCCACGGTCCTGGGCTCAGGACCCGCCCACAACCGAATCACATATCACTCCGCCGGCTCACTCCAGGAGAAAACAAGATTGCGGACAACAAATGGATATGTTGATAGCGCCATAACGACTAAATATGAAGCGATTCTGTCACTGCGAATGTGTTAGTCCTTTAAACAATGTTGGATGATGTAATTGATGGGTCTTGAGTCATTCTAGAACAAAACAAAAATCACGATTTGATTGATTAATTTGCATTTTTTTCAATTTCTTTTTCCTTCTCTCCGACTGTCAGCGCTAGCTCTAGTCTCCACCCACCGCCACACCCCCTCCCCCACACACACTCCTGTCTGCAACGCGGGTCAGACTGAGAGAGAGCTGGGTGCTGCGCTGTTCTAAGTGAGCATGGCCTATTGAGTTGATTGATTGATTGCTAATTTTATTACTGTACGCTTGGTTTCCAACTGGTTAAGTTTAGGCCCTCTACAGTAGGTTTAAAAAAATTAATAAAAAAATAGGGCGAAGAAAACGTTTTTTTCCTATAGGGCAAAGAAAACTTTTTAATTTGTTTTACCTACTTTCTATAGAAGCATCTAAGAATGAAGTTCTATGGAAAGTAGGTCTGCATTCCCTTAACAATTGTGTGTATTGAGCCGTACTGTATTGTACCCATTCTGCATCTGGTAATAACATTTTCAATCAATCATTCCAATAATACACAGTTGGATGTTTTAGTTGGTTGGATGCACTTCAAGCTGCTTCCACATGAGGCAACTTCTACACAGTTGGATGTGTTAGTTGGTTGGATGCACTTCCGATCTGCTTCCACATGGAGGCAAATTGTCTTTTTTGTAGTTGTGGGAACTACTTTTTCTGGCGGATGGTTTTTTCAATAAATCTTCGATTAATGTGTGTTTATTGTATAGAAATAAGGTTGGATGAATGTGGCAGTTTTATAAAAGCTTTACACCACTTGCAGTCGTGATTTGTGAACAATAAACCATGCCTAGGGGGGTCTAACGACCACCCCTAGGCATGGTTTATTGTTCACAAACCACTCCTGCACGTGATGTAATGCTTAATTAAATGTGTTCACTTTAACTGTCCTTCTTACTTGAAACAGTCTCTGGAACCATATACATCACCATACCCGCTTAGACATTCACAACATCCCTATTTTACTGTTCCCAGAAGAATATTTTCTGTAGCTGGATGAAGGTCATTCCATTACAAAGCTCCATCTGACTGGAACAACCTTCCACTCTCAGATCTGTTACCTCTCTTGGCCGCTTCAAGACTTCACTGTATTCACATCTTGAAACTACCTGTACATGCTTTTAACACTGCTTGTACATACGTCTATTTCTGACTTTGAGATAGGTCATTGTACTGTATTGTACTGTATACTTGACTTCTTTGTTTAAAATGAGTTGGTGAATGGGGGTGTGGGTGGGAGAGGGTGAGCAAGCTACAGTAACTGTATCTGTACATGTGTGTATTGTGTACTTGTACTGTATGTAATGTTTTACGTTTGTGCATAGGACCCCCTCTAAAATGAGATGCTGCATCTCAATAAATTCTGACCAAAATTCTGACCACTGTGGGGAGGGTGAATGTCATTATTGCACTTTTGATTTACTGTTGTAGTGAAATGCAGCAGGAATGCTGCTTTGTGTTTGTTGAGTGGGCTTTAAGTTCATACATTTATTTTTAATATAAGCCTTAATTATAATTTGTCATTTTTGTATATATTTGGGTTACACAGCAATACTTTCAAATTCAGCTGTATTTATAAATTCATAAAGTTGAAATTAAGCATTACTAAATGCGTTTGAAATGGAATAAAAACAAAGTTACAACAAATTATAATAGTTTATATGCCTTATTTATCACATCTGTGACTATTATGGGCTATTTGAGTGATGGGGTACTACTGGCGGGACTGCCGATAAACAATGCGGCCCCCCAGATTGAGTGTGGAAATTTAGTGGCTCTCACCATATACAAAGTTGCCCACCCCTGGTCTAAGTAATTAATGGGAAACACTGGGGTTTGTGGAGACTGTGTCTCACCCTTTTTGTTTGCTACGTGCTACTGAGTAATCCACAATTCACAATAAAAACATTATATTGTGAGGATCAACCATTGCATTCCGTCTCGTCGCTTTACACACTAGCCTGTAATGCTTTCATGCTTGCTTGAATTTTGGGCAGATAAAAACATACAGCAACAACTGGACAATACCCACAAACACGATATTTATGGAAAATTTGGCGAGTTCAGACCTCAACCAAACAAGCATGTTGAGCCTCACGGCTCAGTGGATGATGAAAACTTCGAGATGAAGCCGCGTTACAAGACCAAGACTTCCCTGGCTCGCATTAGGCCTGGCCATTTTTTTGCCATTGCTATGTCTATACATTGGTTTCTTGTTAGAATGCATTTATTTCTATAGACTGATGTCTTTTTCTGCCACGAAAAATGGAGCCTCTAATAATTTCCCAAATCGTAAGCTGTAAAATATAAGCTAAAATGCGTACAACTTATTCTGAGATGAAAATTTATGTATCTGGATAACCAATGCACATATTTTGTGGAGGCAGGTAGCGTTATTTCGGGGGAAATTATATCTATAGTCTGGTGTAGTTTTCGTCCACGAAAAATGGAGGCTGTAATCATTATTATTGCTTGAGAGTCTCTATGAATAATAATAATTAGAGCCTCAATTTTTCGTGGACGAAAACTACACCAGACTATAGATATAAATTTTCCCGAAATAACGCTACCTGCCTCGACAAAATCCGTTCATTGGTTATCCAGATACAGATGAATTAGCATCTTAGAATAACAAAACGCAACATCCAATTTGTCTTTTCTCCAGCGCAACCAGCAGTCTTTCGTTGGATTGGCATGTCTAATAATGCTGTTATTAGAAAATGTGCGTGCACGGGTACAACAGATCAGTCAACGGCACGGTGGTGTAGTGGTTAACACTGTCGCCTCACAGCAAGAAGATCCAGGGTTCGATTCCCGCTTAGGGACCAGGTTTCCATGATGCCAGGTACTAGGCTTGGGCGGTATGACGGTATTAAGGTATACCCGGGGTATTTAGAAATACCGCCGTCAAAATCAGAGTTTGGTTTAAGTTTCTATTTCCACTGAAATGGAGTTTATACAGGGACGGTATTGGGTTTCGGTTCCCATTAGTGAAACAGAGTTAACTTTCGAGTTGGTTGAAGTGCGAGTTGAAGTGCGTGCACACACACACACACAGCACGGCCAGCAGAGGGCAGGGGAGGCGGTCCGTATTTCCCCGCACAGAGCTGAGCTGAGTGAGCAAGATGGCAGCATGTGGCGGCCCCGAACTCGGAGAATTAGTTAAAAAGAAAAATGCCTCTGCGCCCGTTTGGGACTATTTTGGATTCACTCCGAATGAAAAAGGTGAGCCAGTCAACCCCAACGAAGCTGTGTGTATTATTTGCAAGAAGACTGTTGTAGCAAAAGATGGTAACACATCAAAACTCTGTTCACACCTCAAAGTACACCACCCTATAACTGCATCAAAACTGAAGCCATCGTCATCAAGGAGCAACGTTACCGCAGCCAAGTCGACAACGGGTCAACCAACAATATCGGGTGCTTTTGCTAAATCAATAAAATACAAAAAAGATAGCGACAAGTGGAAAACGTGCACAGAGGCAGTAACCAGATATATTGCTAAAGATATGGTATAATTTCATACCGTTGAGAAACGTGCTTTCCGCGATATGGTCAACACGTTGGATCCCCAATATGAACTACCCCGGGCGAAAATATTTCTCGCAAAAAGCAATACCCAACCTGTACAATAAAGTTTGGGAAGAAGTGAAATCGCTTGTGATGGGGGCAGGCAACTATGCGTTGACAACAGACATGTGGTCATCACAAAACATGGTACCCTACATGTCTTTGACGGCGCACTTCATAACGTCTGACTGGGAACTGGGATCAAAATGCCTTCAAACCAGCTTTTTCCCAGAATATCACACAGCCGACAACATCAGTGAAGCCCTCAGCGATGCACTCACAGATTGGGGTTTGGATGATAATAAACTAAACCACCGACAACGCAGCAAACATCCAGGCTGCAGTAACAAAAAACCTTAAAGTGGAAATGAAGCAGTGAGCAATGTGATCCTAGTTTGTTTGTTGTGTACCTTGTGTAAGACAGGGTTCTATAATCAAATGTGAAATCTATCTTATTTGTCTGAAAAATCAAATATAATATCCCTGTTTTCAACATGGGCGCCGCCATTTTGTTGCTGACGTCATGGCTGACGTCATGGAGCTTGTTTGGTGTATACACTGCTGGTTAGTTGCCTATAGTGAATGGGTCAGTCGGTAAATAAAATGTTGCCTACAAAACAACGGGACCGCGGTGGTTCTGTTTGTATTGCTCCTGGCTGTTTTTACCATGTGAGAGAGAGGAAAGTTGGTTAATTTCCACAAACTACCAGTGAAAAAAACAGTGTTGTTGGCATGTTGGCTCAGGCTGGCTGCACTCAGGCGGCGTGATCAGCCTGTTGGACAGGGAATGAAGATCCCCAGAGAACACTTCATTGCCTCGGATTATGTTGTTGGGGGTGGAAGGTTTGTCCAGAAGACCACTAATCAGCTGAAGCCTGATGCGGTTCCCTCGGTCTTCGACAGACAGACCGGCGTTAGCTCTCGGGAGCGATCGCTAGCTAGTTGGCACCAGCCGGGGACCGGCGTTAGCTCTTGGGAGCGATCGCTAGCTAGTTAGCACCAGCCGGGGACCGGCGTTAGCAACCGGGAGCGTGGCGGAGCATTCAGCCTGCTGGCTACCTAGATCCACTTCAACCAGCCGAGCGTCGGGAGCTCCAGCAGCTTGTCGATGTGCTAATAGCCTGGAGCCAGCTACCGTTAGCTTGCAGAGGCTCCAGCACACCAACAAGCTGTGTAGCCAGCTACCGTTAGCTTGCAGAGGCTATTAGCACACCGACAAGCTGTGTAGCCAGCAGGCTGAATGCTCCGCGACGCTCCCGGTTGCTAACGCCGGTCTGTCTCATGACACTGTTGCTGTCTGTGACGCCATTGTTGCTCATGACAGTCCTATTTTTTGTGACAATGTTTTGGCTCATGGCGGTGCAGTTTCTTCTGTCATTGTTGCTGATGACAGTGCTAATTTTTGTGGCGCCATTTTGAGTCACAGTGTTGATGAGTGTGCCACCATTTTGGTTCCTGACCATGCTGTTTTTTGTGACGCCATTTTGGGTGGTACTCCAGATATTTTTGTGCCTGAAGTGATGTTGCTCTGTTCCAGGGATGGTGAGGACGTGCCTGAGGCGGTACATCCTGCTCTGGATGTTCGTGACTCACAGTCTCCTGTACAGCTATCGGGGGTACAGCCCTCAGTACAGTCTCATGTACTGACAGTGCCAGGTGGGGAGGAGATGGGCACTGTGTTGGTACCAGGGGTGTGTGCTGATGGTTTTCCTGTTGGTTGTCCGGAGCGCGATGAGTTTGTTTTTTCTCAAGTGTGTGATTCCAGTTGACAGGTCGGTGTCGGTGGAGCGGCCTGTTGATGTGGAGCCTGTATTTTGTTTTCCTGTTTTCTGTCCTGAGCGCAGTGAGCTGCTGTCTCATGCTGACTCCAGTTTGTTGTCTCTGTTTGTCAGGTCTGTATCGGCGGAGGGACCTGTTGTCGTGAGTTTTTTGTTTGGTGGTAATGTGTTGGTGGGTGGATTGGCTTCTAGGCCTTGCGCCTCGGTAGGGGCTGAGTGGGGTTTAGTTGCCCAGATGTTTCCACTAGCTCCGCTCCATCCAGGCCCGGCTGGATACATTTTGGTGGGGTCTCGCTTGGGCGGGTATCAGGACGGGGTTGCTAAACGACAGTGTCGAATGTTCCTCAGTAGAGAGCATTCGACGGAGTTAAGGGTTGTGTTCGACAGGGGCCGACCCATTGTCACTCTGTGGTAGTGGCTCGCTTTGTGGGTCACAGTTTTTTTTGGTGTACAGTTAAGTGTGACTCTTGACCGGGGCTCACACTCAACACAGTACAGGCACTGCACACATGTTGGTGTGTGTGGTTGCATTTTTTTTGGTAAGGTTGGTAAGTATCCCCTTATTTATTTATGTTCGTTCTCTTGGTGGTGGTTTCTTTGGGCTATAGTTGGGAGAAGAACATAAATCTTCGGTGTGGGGGTGTTACGTATTACTTTCACATGGTGGAGGGATACTTACTGTATGTGGTGCATATTCACATTGTGGTTAAGTGTGCTGTCACTAATTGGTGGTTTGATTGACACACTGTTTCTTCCTGTTTTTGCTTGTATTTAAAATGGCCGTTTTTTTATTGATCACAGGTGTGGTGATGAGGCACCACGCCCTACAAATGCAGAGTGCAGGCAGCAGTCAAGTCTCCCCCACTTCACAGGAGATGTGTCAGCTCTCCAGCGTCTCACCTGCTCTCATTGTTTTGTTGTACATTCGGCTTGTTCTTCCTTTTGCCTATAGTTTTGTTATTTAACGTTGGAGTCTGGAACACCCAGCTCCCACTATTTCTGTCCATTTAGTTAGTTGTAGATAAAGTTATTTTTGATAAACTTTTGTCCTGTGTCCACCACGTCGCATTCAAGGCCTTGACGAGCCATATTTTAGGCTTGAATGTAACATTGGTAAAACCAAGGAGCTGATCGTGGATTATAGGAGAAGACAGCAGGAGACACACACACCACTGAGGATAAACAGGGCTACCGTGGACAGGGTGAGCAGCTTTAAGTACCTGGGGGTCCACATCTCAGAGGATCTAACATGGTCAACACACATAGACTCAGTCGTAAAAAAGGCGAAGCAGCGTCTCTACCACCTGAGACAGTTAAGGAAGTTCAGAGTATCTGGGAAGATACTCCAGTCCTTCTACTCCGGAGCTGTAGAGAGCATCTTGACTGGAAACATCACTGCCTGGTATGGAAACAGCACGGCACAGGACAAGAAGGCCCTACAGAGAGTGGTGCGCTCAGCCGAGCGTACCACGGGTATTGCACTACCACCCCTGCAGGTTCTATACAACAAGAGGTGCAAATCCAGAGCCTGCAGAATAATGAAAGACCCACACCACCCCAACAACAGCCTGTCCACGCTGCTGAGGTCAGGCAGACGCCTGCGAACCCCAGCTACTAGGACAGAGAGGCTTCGGCTCAGCTTCTTCCCCCAGGCCATCAGAGCCTTGAACACTGAACTCTCCACACACAAGCACACATGAGCACACACACGACACACACACTGGACACGCTCACACACTAGCAGCCACTTTAACATGAGCAAGCACACACTCATGCTACACACGCCCACACTTATGGCCACTAAGGAAAGGTCACTTTAAAAATAGTATAGTATAACCTGCGATTGTATAAAATAGCAATGTACAGAAAGACCCAGTGCCTCATCCATAGCTAACAGTGTATGCACTAACACAGGACCTAGCATGTCCTCCATGCTCTGTAAATAACTTATGTACAAATACCGATATGCCCTACTATGTTACTGTTTATTGCACAATGTTGTTTATTGGATTCTATTATATGTTGTTACTACTGTATTGCACATCGTTGCGGGCAAGACCACCCGCATTTCATTGTATACTTGTATGCCGTGACAAATAAAACTCTTGACTTGACTTGACTTGAAAAAAAGTTGTTTCAATGTGAGTATTTCTTGCAGTGTCCGTCTTTCAAATGGTGTTGATTTGATGGATTTAACAGAATTATCCATGGTAGCTAACTATAAATCGAAATGAAAATACTCAGTCCTTGAAACCGAAACCATGAGGCAGGCAAGTCTTTTCTCTATGTGAACTGGTGACGACTGACGAGTGAACACAGAGTGTGGAGGGGGGCGTGAGCACAGAGTGCTTGCTTGGAGTGCCTGGAACCGCGACCCCCCAGAGCCCGCCCCCCAGATCATATTTATGACCATTGATAGGCTAAAATGGCCGCTTGCCAATCAATCAATGCGTCAATGCGTTTTGTAGAGCGCCCCGGATTCGGAGGTAGTTTCTAATAGACTGACGTCACTGACGTCAATCACAATATATTAACGTTATTGTGCATTTTAATAGTAATTATTATTCATTTGAAACATGTTTAGTTTATTTTTAGGGCTTCAAGCCTTCAAAATATCTAAAATAAAAAAAAACACAAGTTCTTCTTCTCCTACTATCTCATTGCTCTCAACCAGGGGGGGCGGCGCTCCAGCGCCCCTAGTGTACGAGCCGCCACTGGACCCAGGGCTTTAGAATTTCGAAAAACTACACTTCCCAGCTCACGCCAGCCCCTGTCAATCATCTGACTTCTGGATTTACCTTTTTATTTCTCTTATTTTTTGGGATTATCTCCCACAAACCTGAACGTTATTGCCATAAAACAGAACACACTTAGTTTATCTACCTTTCTGTGAATGTCTAGGAAAAAAACA
This sequence comes from Notolepis coatsorum, assembly GCF_963971535.1. Taxonomy (NCBI): domain Eukaryota; kingdom Metazoa; phylum Chordata; class Actinopteri; order Aulopiformes; family Paralepididae; genus Notolepis; species Notolepis coatsorum. Next base: position 125,872,130 of record NC_140173.1, read on the forward strand.
GCGTTGCAATCTGATCAAATCTTTTGGAGAAATATACATTATAAAAAAGTAACTGTACAGTAGATTTCATTCACGGTTTGTGAATCACACAGAACAGCTCGGACCTTCAATTGGCGAGCCGCCAAGCTAACTAGCGTTAGCCGTCGCTAAGCTAGCTGAATGAATGAATGAATGAAAACTTTATTTAACAGATTGCAGAATGGGTACAATACAGTACGGCTCAATACATACAATTGTTAAGGGGATGCAGACCTGAGAAAGACGTTTGTCTTGTTTCCATCAGGGTCCCCCATTTTCAATTCATATAGACATATATGACATACATGACATACAGATAGTCAGTACTGCTACATCTATACATTTATGACATACCAGATTTGCAAATACAGTACTGTTTGTGATACAGAAGGAGTCAAGAAAAGGGAGTATATACATTTGACGTAGAAACTGTACATTGGAGGAGGTTGGGTGGGGGGGGTTGGGTACATTGGGATATTGACAACCATACTGGGTAATTTACATTGGAGGTGGTTGGGGGGGGGGCGGGGGGCACACTGTATAAACAAGTAACACTGTACATTGAGGGGGGGGGGGAGGAGACACTGTACAAACAAACACAATTGTACATTGAACTATTGACAAAACCATACTAGGTAAATGACTGTACATTGGAGGGGGTTGGGTTAGGATATTTACAGGGGCCAGTGTTGAATTGCAGTCTCCCGTAGGTGTCCCTTGAGAGAGGTTTTGAAAGTGGGTAGTGATCCACATTCCTTTACAGCTTTGGGTAGGGCGTTCCACATTGATGTGGCATAATTGCGAAACGTGTTTAGTCCCTTATTTGAGCCGAATCTGGGTTTAACATGATTTGTGGAGCTCCCTCTGGTGTTGTGATCGTGGTTTTCACTGACCTTTGGGAAGTATTTTGACATGTACATGGGTACCTTGGTCGTGTAGTGTATCTTGTAGACCAGGCCCATTGCAAGTTGTTGTACTCTGTCGTCTACTCTAAGCCATCCTAGGTTGTCAAAGTGGGCAGGGGTGAGGTGGGTTCTAGGAGTAAGGTCAAGCAGTAGTCTGACCAGTTTGTTTTGAGATGTTTGTAATTTTGTTTTTAGCGCCTTTGAGGTGCTTTGGTACCATGAGGTGCAAGCATAGTCGTAGTACCCCTGAATGAGTGCTCCTGCCAGAGTCTTCAGGGTGTTCTTGTTTACCAGAGAGGAGATCCGGTACAAGAATCGAGTTCGTTGGTTGACTTTTTTTATTACATTGGATGCCATTTTGTCACAGGAGAGATTAGCCTCTAGGATGGAACCCAGGTAGGTAATTTCATCTTTCCTTGTGACAATATTGTCACCCACTGTAACTGAGAAGCCGTCGGTCTTGCTGAGTTTGTTATTTGAACCGAAGAGAATGGACTCTGTTTTGCCCATGTGTAATGATAGTTTGTTATCAGCGAGCCATATGCAGATTCTGCCTAGTTCCGAGCTGAGGGTTTTTTCAACCTGTAACTTGTTCTTGTCAGAGACCAGCAGGGCTGAGTCGTCCGCAAACAGGAACAAGTTGCAGTCACAAGCTGACGACATGTCATTTGCATAAATTAGGAACAGTAGCGGTCCTAGTATGCTTCCTTGAGGAACACCACAGCTCACTGTGAGGGGGGGGGATAGGGTACCGTTTACCTCCACCATCTGTTCCCTCCCCTCAAGGTAGGATTGCATCCAGCTCACTGATAGACTATCAAAACCAATTGCTTTTAGCTTGTCAATCAGAATGGAGTGATTGACCGTGTCAAAGGCCTTTTGTAGGTCCAGCATGACCATGCCGCAGTATTTGCCTGCGTCCACCTCTTGTTTGATGTGGTCATTCAAATAGAGAAGGCATGTGTCAGTGGAGTGGGATGTTCTGAAGCCAGATTGGAATTCGTAGATTAGATTTTTTTCCGCTAGGTACTTTTCGACCTGTTCGTAGACTATTTTTTCCATGACTTTCGAGATGGAGGTGAGAATAGAAACAGGGCGGTAGTTGCCTGGGTCTAATTTGCTGCCCTTTTTGTGCAGAGGGGTCACCCTCGCAATTTTGAAGTCCTTGGGGACGTGTCCCTGTTTTATGGAGAGGTTTATTATGTGTGTGATGATTGGTGTGATGGCGGCTGCTGAGTCTCTGAGGAATTTGGAGGGGATGTTGTCATGGCCAGTGGCCTTGTTAGGTTGGAGGGCGCTCAGTTTATTGAGTACCTCATCTGTTGTTACCATTTCCAGCTTGAAGTCGTCCTTGCGGACCCCTAGGTTTTTGTAGTAAGCTACTATGTGTTCTACCCCATAAAGCCCTGAGTGGGAGGGTAGTTTGTTTACCAGTGTTGTGGCTATGTTTGTGAAGAAAATGTTTAAGTAATTGGCTACATCCAGCTTGTCTGTGATGAGCGTGTTGTCCGTTTTTATGTTTATGTTTGAGAATCTGGTTTTAAGTTTTTTACTGCATCCTAGTTGATTATTGAGTAATTTCCAAAGTTCACGTGGTTTGTTTTTGTTTTCCTCAGTTTTGTCATTGATGAAATTCTTTTTTGCAGTTTTGATCATGGAGTTTACGTCGTTTACGTCGTTAGCTGTACCCTAGACAGTGGAGTGACTCCACGCCTGGTGATACTAAATCCAGATTGAACTCTGCGATTGGAAAGGGGAGATCTGGCCCGATCCATATGTGCGACTTGGCCATAATAATCATTTATAGGCCTGATATTCTATAATCATATTTCAAATTGCATGTGTCTGGATGGCAGAATTCAGTACTGTATGTACAAAACCTAGATTGTTCAGGTCTGGTACATTTTAGCATGGTGTTAGTCAAAGATAAACAAAAAATTATGAATAGAATTGCTATTCTCCTTTGGTTCATTACAATTTACTCAAGCCTAGTAACAGACACAATATTTCTGACACTGGGAATACATTACCTGAGATCCATAGATGTCCCTAGAATCAGATACCAATAACATGCAAATGGACCATTTAAAAAAAAGTCTGTAAATGTTTAGTCTACGTTCTTATGGAATGCATGACATTAAAAAAGAATATATATATTATAATATATTTTTTTTATCAATGGATGGAGGAGCGGCACATTGACAGGCAAAGAGCCGCGGGTTGGCCACCCCTGATTATTTCTTGCTTTGTACATAACTTGCTGAATTTTAAAGTTTACCATATCAATGAACTTCAAAATATGTGATTGTAGAAACAGTGTGTGTGGTCCCGATATCCAGCATTGTTTATTACTCTTATTGCTCTTTTTTGTAGGATAGTCAATGTATTTATGGTTGTTTTGTATGCGTTACCGCATACATCTGTGCATTTAGAATGTTAGAAGGCATAACAATAACAGATGACTATATATAGAGAATAAATAATCAAATTTTAAATATATACAAAATACAGCAGTAAAATAATGTACTTGCAGCATAATTATAACAATTAATATATTCAATATACTTCAAAAGAGGCGGGTCCTAGATTAAGTGACTAGCAAATAATGGTTCATAGTTTTAGAATAATGACAAATGCGGTCAGGTGGCGTAGCGGAGATTGTGCTCGTCACCAATGCAAGACGCTGCGGTCTCGACTCCCGGAGAGTCAGCATTGCCTTGGCTTGGGCTGATCGCTATACTAACTCTGAGTTAGGGGGAGGGAAGCCGTGGGTGGGTCCTGGGCGTTGTGGACAGCGACCCCTACAGTTCGGTCGGGGCGCCTGCACAGCGAGGCTAGGATCTGGACGTTACACTCTCCCGGTGAGAATCTGCGCTGCCAGGCTGGCTGCCGGCTGGCTGCACATGTGTCGGAGGAAAACATGTGACAGTCTCCGGCCTCCCGGACCAACAGTAGGGGGGGTGCGCAACAACCAGGAAGGGGGTTGGGAATTGGCATAACGACTAACAGTGGGATGGGAGAAAAATCAATAAATAAATATTATTTCTTCAGCAGCAACAATGTTTTAAATGTGTCTGAATTATATCCTTTTTATAATAAACAACAAATGTAAGATATAAAAACTATATACACTGAATGATTAGTTGTTACCTAAAGCCCTTGGACTCCACTGTAGAGAAGGGGTGCAGGCCTTTGACAACAAACTGGGTCACAGCCCTGTGACACTCGTTCACCCTATCCGCTGTCATCCTTCCTAGCTGCTAGGGTGAAGGGGCTTTGGGCTTGGCTGGGACCGGTGGTGGTAGAGGGTGGGCTGGGACATGGTGGCTGCAGCCTGTGAGTGTAATTTCAGAGTCTTAATCCTTTGGGGCCCCACAACAGGGCTGGTCGTTAAATCCATGAAGTCATGCTTATCTCTCTCTAAGAAAACTGTTAAAACACTGTATCCATTCATTAGATTCAGAGCAGGCTGATAACGTTTGCATCCAATGCCGCAGTGTCCCTGCGAAGAGCCCCCTTTTTGCACCCCCTCAAGAGCCTATCTCTTCCGACTCCCAAATGACCATATAAGACTTGACCCAATCAGAAATGAGACTCCCACTTCTAAAATGCATTCGCTATGCTTATAACGTGATACACAAGGCTTTTTCTTTGCTTTCGCTTTGGCAGACCTGTGTTCATGTTCTTTGATATACGGTATACGCTCTGTCAAACTGAGAGACCCTCCATGGATGTACTGTACACCTTTTTCAAATAAACCTACTTCACGTGAGTATTCAGAACCTTTATCTCCTTGCTACATTTGATGACCTGATTCTTGCATGACCATGTTACTGTTGAAGAAATAGCTAAATAGCTGCCCCCCAATAAATCCCCAGTTAAATTCAGGACATAACAAAAGACAAGACAGACAAGACATTTCCTCCTCCCCCTCCCATGAGACCGCCGGACTCCCCTGAACAAGCACCCCAACCCCGCTCAGCCGCACACGGCGGTTCTGACCTTCTCAGCTGCTGCGAACCACAGGTCAATCCCAGCCTGCCCTACCCCAATCACCCGCGCCGTGGATATCTCAAGATAAATCACATCCAACAGTGTTAGGGACCAGTTAATCACTGTGAGCTTCTCAGGCTCCTTCCACCTCAATGCTATTAGCTTCTTCGCTGCTGTGACGCCCGCTAGGACAACCCTTTTCAGTTGTACGGACGCGGGTAGTGTTGTTATATCGTTCAGGAGTAGCGTAACAGCTGTGAATGGGATAGTTAAGCCACACAGATCAGAAAGTTTGTCCGCTATTGACCTCCAGAAGCGGGCCACTGGTGGGCAATCCCAATACATATGTATATAAGTGCCAGTGGCCTTTTGAGAGCACAAAGTGCACCGAGAGTCGGTTATCAATCCCATAGCAAATAGCTTCCTAGGTGTAAGATAGGTCCTATGAATATAATTAAAATTAATTTGCTGGTGATTGGGGTTGCGGGAAGATAATGCCACATTTGCCCAAACATCATCCCAGTCAAACTCGGGGTCCAACTCCGGGATATCCACACGCCAGATTGTATCCAATGATACATTTTTATACGTGGATTGAATTAAGAGCATATAAAAGTCTGAGACAAATCCTCTGGAGGTCGTCCTGTCCACTATGAGCCTGAGGAAGGGGTGTGGGTGCAAAGCTTGAGCCCACGGCACGCCATGCGCCCTCAGCGCTGACCTTAGTTGAAGGTAAAGAAAGAAGGACTCGCCGGGAAGATCATAAAATTCTCTTAAGTCCTGAAACGCACGGAGGCCGTTCTTATCATAAATATCCTCCAGAGTATGAACTCCCCTCCTTTGCTATTGAGGAATATTAACCGGCTTGTGCCCAACAAGTAATTGCTGGTTATTAAAAATTGGAGAGTCCAGGTGCCATGGGCATTTAACCCCACACGACCTCTGTACATTACGCCACGTTTGGATCAAGTGAGTTATGATCGGTCCATACCTCAGCCGGCATTTCGAAATAGAGACAGTGGAGTACACCACATCCTGCAATCTTAGCGGAGATACCGCCGCCGCTTCTAAGGAGCGCCAAGATACAGCATCTACAGGGTCTAGCCAGCACATCAGAGGTCTCAGTGAGAAGGACCAGAAATAAAGCTTAAAATCAGGGATTGCGAGGCCCCCATCTTGTTTCCTACGTTGAGTAGTAGCTCTTTTGATTCTCGGGTGTTTGTTATTCCAGATAAACTTAGATACCATCGATTGTACCTTGCGCCAGTGGTCTATTGGAGGGGGCAGGGGGAGCATTGAGCTAACAAAATTTATCCTAGGCAGAACGTTCATTTTGATTATGGAAGCTCGGGCTTGTAAGGAGTTAGGAAGGGACGACCATCTGTCTAGATCCTGGCGTATTTTATCATAAGTACCCGTGAAGTTGTACTTAGTAGTTTGACTCAGCGTGGGGAATATCTCTATACCTAAGTATTTAAAATGTTCCACTATGGGGATATCAGCTGGTAGTCGCACCGCCTTGGCCAGCTCATTAAGAGGTAGGCAGGCTGATTTGTTCCAGTTAATCTTAAAGCCTGACAATTTACCAAAGTCGTTGATTATTCCCAATAATTTTGTGGCCGACCGGGAAGGGTCATCCATAAAAATCAGTAGGTCATCCGCATAGAGAGCAATTTTGTGTGGTGTATTATTGATCATTATGGGGACGATGTCCTCTGATTGCCTAATAAATTGGGCCAATGGTTCGAGGGAAAGCGCGAATAGTCCCGGGCTCAGAGGACAACCCTGTCTAGAAGATCTGGAGACTGGGAAAAGTGTGGAACAGTTTTTGCCTGTCAGTATCATTGCCGACGGCGAGGCATACAGGACTTTAATCATATGAATAAAATTCTTTCCAAGACCCATGACCTCAAGTACCTTCCACAGGTATGACCATTCTAGTCTGTCAAACGCCTTCATGGCATCCAAAGACAGAACAGTGGACAGAGCTGTATTGTCTTTACTGTTATCGATACATGCAACAGCCTCCTAAGATTATCTGCAGCCAGGCGCCCCGGGATAAAACCAGTTTGATCGCAGTGTACCAATACCGTCATAAATCTCTGCAGGCGGCGGGCCAGCACCTTGGCAAACACTTTTAAATCGGCCCAGAGAAGACTCAAGGGCCTATAGCTACCACAATCATTGGGATCTTTGTCCTTCTTGAGAAGTAAAGAAATCAGCGCCATGTTGACATCTCTTGAGAACTCCCCTTGTTCAATAGCGTAATTGATCATATCGAGCATCAATGGGCCCAGTTGGTCCCAGAAAGCTAAATACACCTTGGGTGGAATACCATCCCAGCCTGGTGCCTTACCCCTCTGCATTTCAGCAATCGTCTCCCTTAGTTCCATAAGGGTGATCGGTTTCCCCAGTTCCTTAGCCTCTTCCTCAGAAATGTGGGGTATCTCAAGCCCGCCAATGAACGATTCAAATTTAGAGTCGTCGAGATTAACCTCTGAGCTATATAACTGTGAGTAAAACTCTTTAAAAGTGTCGTTGATCTTTTTCGAATCAGTAGTGATTGTACCCTGTTGCGTCTTGATCGAGGGGATATCAGAGAAATGATCATTTGAGCGTATTTTCATTGCCAATAGATGGCTAGGCCTGGAGCCGTGAAAGTAGTAATTTTGCCTTGTCCTATGTATCAAGAACTCAGACTGTTGTTTAAGTATGGAGTTTATTTCTTCTTGACTATCTTACGTTGTGTGTTTAGTCGTTCACTATTGTTAGTTTGCAAAGATGCGTATAGATCCGCATATAATGTTTCCAGTCCTTCTAGTTTTTTTGACCGGGATTTACGTAAGTTGGAGGCGAAAAGTGTGACATGACCCCTGATAAATCCTTTCAATGCGTTCCATAGGACCCTGGGGTCATCGACCGTGCCAACATTGATCTGCAAGAATTCAGCTAGTTTTCTCCTGAACTCAGAGCAGAAATCATCGTTATTTAATAAGGTTGAGTTAAAACGCCACCTGGGAGCTCTCGTGGAGAGCCTGCCAAAGGTTGCCACAAGGAAAATCCCCTTGTGGTCCGAGAGAGCCAGGGGAACCAATGAGACGTCGAAACTATCAAACAAATTAGGGGATGCGAATGCATAGTCTATTCGAGAGAAGGTTTTGTGTCTGGCAGACAGGTGAGAGTAATCCTTGAGGGTGGGATTGGATAAGCGCCATAGATCTGCGAGCCCAGTGTCCTGGGCCCACATCCTGAGGGCCTTAGAGGACCGTTTTTGGTCGCTTGTTTCAGAGGACCCGGACCTATCCATCTCCGCATCCCAGCACGCATTAAAATCGCCACCCACAAAGAGAGCGTATCCAGTAAGTTCCAACATATTCTTCGTGACTGTATTATAGAACGCTGAATCAAATGTGTTAGGGGCATACAATGCTATTATTGCCATCTTCCTATGAGAGAACTCAACTTTTGCTATAGTAATCCTTCCCTCCGTGTCCGACCACACATCCAGGACTTTGATATCAAGGTTACGTCTTGTAACTATGACGACTCCTTTCGTCTTATCATCGGCTGAGGATGAGGAGATAACGTGATATTGTCGATTTGCTAGCCTTGACACATCACCCACCAATAAATGCGTCTCACTAAGAAGAGCAATGTCAATATTTCTTCTCTTCAATAACCAAAGGACACTGGCACGCTTGTGTGGGGTGTTAAGACCCCCCGCGTTCCAAATTAAAATATTCAATTTAGCCATGGTCGAGTTTGTCTAAATGCGTAGAGAACATACCAGTGCAGCCAGGCTGAGTACAGAGGCGCTGATCCAGGCGGGCCCAGACGGTCAATCCCAGGAGTTCAGAGGAGGAACAATTACACACATATAAGACAACAGTACATAAAACACATAAAAATACCACCCCAGTTACAACCCCCCCTCCTTCTACTCTAAACCCTAACCCACCGTCCTATTATAAACCCTCCTATACCCACTCTCCAATCCCCTCCCTATGCCCCATCCACTAAGGATGGTCATCTTCCTATCATTTCCCACTGGAGTCATGGATCCAATAAGACGCTCTCCACTCCGACCCCCCTCTAGATAAACCCCTGATTAAACCCCCACTAGTCCAATAAACACAAATAATAATAAAAATTAAATTCAATAAAGATATCGGTCGAAAACCACCGTGAGCCTTGGCCCTAACATGAGATAACTATAATGGAAAAAATAGCCATTATTATATAATAACTCAACATCAACCCTGCAACCATCTACTTCCGAGTCTGCGCATCTACGTCGCAATGTTATAGCACAAATGGATAAAGGAAAATTCAAAACTAAATTAAATTAAAGCATACCAGCAGATAGTCTAAGGCAGGATCGGATCACAGGTAAATTGCGCAAACAGATGTCATTTAAACAACGACAATAATAAGAAAGGGAAAAAAGGGGGTTATGGTCAAAGTGCACACCTGTAACAGCCCCTCTGATCAGGCACAACGGCTGGAATGACATAACCTATGTAAGAATAGAATTAAACACATTCATTAACCCGGGGATGGTAATAAGCAATACCTGACACAACCTGTTATCATATATTATATATATATTCAACCGATCTTCTCCTACCGGAGCCCAAAGCTCAAAACAGCCTGGATATAAAAATAAAAGCATACAAGAAGTTAGTTAAGGACCCGATCACCGTTGAATTGTGCGAACCGATGACACTTAAACAGCAACAACCAAAGTACGTAAATATTAACGGGTCTCGAATGTCTCGGCGCAGACAATAGACACAGCCCGCTAGCTAGCCCGAGGCTAGCGCGTAAGCTAGTGATGAATCCGGATAGCATGTTAGAGTCTGTTATGTACATTGTTCAGCTAGCTCGCCAGCTTTCATAGAGGCGATACACAAGTACGACCATGAGGTCAGCATTAGCAAGTAACAGAAGTCATTGGGAAGCCCCGCTAGTTGGATGGGCAGTGGACAGTTAGCATGTCTGGGCATGACAGCAAGTATTTGTGAATAGTCGGCCCTATCAATGTATTCAGGCCCACATCGCCAAGTCACTCACCCAACATAGATATCAAGCTACAGTCTCGGGTATCCCCTCGAGATATTCCTTCGCTTTAGCCAACGACCAAAATGAACGCCGACCATCGTCCTTATCCAACACAGATAATTTCGCGGGAGCGAATAGCGTGGGCCTCAGGCCTAGTTTCCATAGCCTGGACAAGACCACTTTGTATTCGCCTCTCTGTGCTTGAACCTCCGGCGTAAAGTCTTCGAAAATGGCCACTTTGTGATCGCCAAGCCTTAGATTACCCCTTCTGGCACGGGCCGACCGCATGATGAGTTCCCTCTGCTGAAGCCTGTTCAGCTTGACAATGATGGGCCTCGGCTCCTTGTTCACTCCAGGAGTGGTCCTGCCCGCTCTGTAGGCCGACTCACATACGGGAGGGGTGGGGAGGACATCATTCCCCAGTATTTCTTGCAGCAATTCCGGCATGGTCGGCTCCTTGTTCACTCCAGGAGTGGTCCTGCCCGCTCTGTAGGCCGACTCACATACGGGAGGGGTGGGGAGGACATCATTCCCCAGTATTTCTTGCAGCAATTCCGGCATGGTCTCAGAGAGACGGCCTTCCCCGTTGCCCTCCGGTACTCCAACAATCCTGATGTTGTAGCGTCTCTCCCGGGACTGTATTTCCACAATTACCGACTGTAGTTTGGCAACTTCAGCCTGCCTAGCCACCTTCAGATCCGCCATCTTCTCGCCCTTATTTCCTCTGATATCTCTCGATGAAGGTTATCACAAAAATCCGCCAGCACTTTTCTTTGTGTTTCAGCGAAGCGTGTCTCAGATTCTGCATGGAGCTTGGTCATGACCGAGAGCACAGCTTCGCTTATCTCACCGACACGGCGCGGCCAGCCCCGGTGGCAGTTTGCTGGCTGGAGCGCTCATGGATCTGGTTTCCACCACCGACATCGCAGAAAGTCGAAAAAAGTCGACGACAGTAGTTGAAACTCGACGACTTAACAAGCAGACAAAAAACAAATAAAAATTTAATAAAGACCAATGGGGAGAAACGTATATTCCGCACGGTAGAAGGGAGCTCACGTGAAACACGTCTACAAAGCGACTTACAAGTTCTGTACGACAAGCCATCAGGAAGGGCACAACTCTATCAGCTGAGCAACAATGTTCATCAAAGTGTTGAGTGCTACAGTGTAGGTTAGTTTATTAGGACAAGTGCATGACAGTACGGTTAGTTAGGGTTAGATTTTTTTTTTATTGTTTTTTTTTTTTAATTCAGATAATGGTTGAAGAAGTGCGTCTTTAGTCGACGGCGAAAGATTGGACGTGATTCGGCTGTCCTAACTGGGGTGGGTAGTTCATTCCACCATTGTGGGGCAAGGACTGAGAATAGGCGACTTCTCTTTGATGACCCTCCCGGAGCTTGGATAGGAGTAGGTCTGAGGCGGCCAGAAGATGCAGAGCGTAGGGGTCTTGAGGGTGTGTAGTTAGAGACCATTGACCGGAGGTAGGCGGGAGCGGTTCCCTTTGCCGCACGGTATGCTAGGTCGAGGGCCTTGAAGCGGATTCGTGCAGCAATGGGGAGCCAGTGCAGGTCCCTAAGAAGTGGGGTGACATGGGCCGACTTCGGTAGGTTTGAGATCAGGCGGGCCACTGCGTTCTGAATGAGTTGAAGAGGCTTAGTGGCAGTGGCCGGGAGGCCAGCGAGCAGTGCATTGCAGTAGTCGAGGCGGGAGATGACTGTTGATTGGACGAGGAGTTGGGTGGCTTCTTTTGTCAGGAAGGGGCGGATCCTTCTGACGTTGCTCAGGAGGAATCGGCAGGTTCTGGTCGTCGCTGCGATGTGAGCAGAGAAGTTCAACTGGTCGTCGAGGACAACACCAAGGTTCTTGGCGGTCGGGGACGCAGTCACAGCTGCATTCTCGACTGTGATTGATAATAATCGCCTAGCTCCGCCCCCCCATTTATTAGCCTATTCGTAATAATTCGTTATTAGCCTAGCTAACTCCGTATCTTGGCTTACCTGCAGTTGACGTGGATGGAGATGGAACACTGCGAGCAAAGCAGTCGAAAACGGCGCATTTCTGCAGACTAATGTTAAGTTTTGACAACAGATGTTTTGACAAATTGCTTGTATTGCCACCCTTACTTGCAAATGTTTTATTGCACTTGTGGCAACGTGCGTTGTCGGCATCGACTTTCGTAAAGTGTACCCAGACTTTCGAGCGTTTCGTTCGCTCCGCCATGACGAGCGCATGCAGAGCTCTGTCTGACGGACAGGCACCTCCCTTAACACTATGGCGACCGGAGCCCCACGGCGATTTATGCCTCAGAGGACAGCGGTTTGTTTACAAACCTATGTACTTTCTAAGAGATATATATATCATTTATAGTATTGCTATCTGTCCATTCTCATTGTCACTTGAGTGCATAAACCGTGCCTTCATAATGGCTTAAAGAAAATAAAAATCCATCGGTTGGTTGTCATTTTATAGCGTCGTGAATATAAGGTTTATCGCGCTTTTCGTCTCTTCTTTTTTTCAGAAAGCTAGAAAATAGGCTAAACGTTGGCGCCGTTATATCAATATAGCATCCGGACTATTACAGAGCATCTATGGATGAAATGGGGGTGGCGGGGAACGCCGATTAGTATTATTGATTAGCAATAGAGTGTGCGTTCAGGTAGCCAATGTCAGTGGTCTATCACGTTAGGTTTTAAAACAATGTCCATTCCAGCTGTAATTTGGAGTAATAGTATCCTACCGTCAGGCCAAGTGATCGCCGGCAGCATTTCTTCATTAGTCATCGGATTCTGGTAGATCGATATGTACATTGGCTAATCATAAATCCCATTATTCCAGCCTGAAAAATACGTTCGGTAACTGGATCAAAGATGGAGGGTCTTCGTTTGAAATCGAGGCTCATATCGAGGCTTTACAGGACTGTAAAGATTTTTTTTTTTAAATCCCCTCAATGATACTGCAGTGGAGCGATGGCGCCCCTAAGCGGATCTGGCCGGTAGTGCATGTTTCGAAAATCAAATATGTGGGTAGGTAATGGATCTCGATAGCGGACGTTAATAGCGTTATAAATATGGAATAAAACAATAACAACTTGCCACAAGTATATACGTGGCTCTGGTCCACAACGCATGGAATCGAAACACGTATATACTCGTGGACAGATGGCATAGTGTTAACACATTCAGGGCCATTGGGGCCCGTCTAATCCCACTCTATGAGGCCAGCTTTTCATTACAAGTTTCCACTGTGTGTGAGGTTGTTTGTAGAGCTAAATCTATATTTTACATTATTGCTGTGTCCATTGTCATTGTCAATTGACAGTATAAACCTTCCCTTCAATATGCCATAAAGAAGAAAAAATTTCATCAATACGTTCCCGTTTTATAGCGTCGTGAATATGAACTATATACCGCAATGGTCTCTAGGGTAATTCCTGCAAAGCTAGTTATAGGGCGCTAAGCTAATAACCTTAAATCGATTGGTGTTTCGGCCCTACACAAGCTAGAGTTAAAAATGTAAATGCATATGATCGGTATCATGTTCCACCATGAATGCATGAAAAGGGGGGGCGGGGGAAGTCGTTTCTGATTATTGATTACCAATAACGGCATTCGTTATTGCAACATCATATGCCGACGGGGTGGATGGCTATGAGAACAAGGCCCGATCACACTGAAATTTACGTCAAATCACTCATACCTGTGGCCGATGCTATATTCCTTTACTGCATACTGAATTCGCCGTCGCAAAAAGTATTCCAGGCGATAAGGTAAAGCCCTTATGGCTGCTTTTTTATATAGCGCTTTTATCCAAAGCGCTTTACAATTTGTTACTCACTCAGGAGCGGGAATCGAACCGGGAACCTCCGGATTGCCAGACGACTGCTCTACCTCCCGAGCCACTGTCGCCCCACAGTGATATGCGCAGCATATTTGCGAGTGCTCTCGTGACTGAGGAGAGGATGGCCCGCGTGAATTTCTATAAACATTCTGATACTTTGATGGAAGGGATGGGAAGGGGGGATGGCCGTGGGTGATATTGACCGTTTTTATTCTCATCTCGAGTACTGGCTATAATTGTATTCTATATTATAGCTATGGATGCAATACTATGGCCCATTTGACATCGAGTATCTATCGTTCAAGATGTGAAAAAGAAATAATTTTTCCATCCATACATTCCCGTTTTATACCGTGGTGAATATAAGTAAGTTTAGGGTAATTCCTGGGAGGCTAGTAATAGCCTGCGACGTATAGTATACTTAACCCATTGGCATTTCATCCCTATACACACTACAATTAAAAATCCAAATGCATATGATCGGTATATACTGTTCCATCATGAATGCATGAAAGGGGGGGGGGGGTTCGTTTCTGATTAACACATTGACAGCCACGGGTAATAGACGGACCCACTGTACACGGCCACCTTATCATAACACGTATTCATTGTGCGTGGGGCTGTTTGTAGAGCTAAATCTATACTTTATAGTATTGCTATCTGTCCATTGTCATTGTCGATTGAGACCATAAACCGTCCCTTCAAAATGGCTTAAAGAAATAATTTTTTCATCAATACGTTCTCATTTTATAGCCTCGTGAATATAAGCGTTATATGGGATTTGGACTAGTATATTTCCTGGAAGGCGAGATACAGGGTGCTAAGCTACTAACATTAAATCGAACAGCTAAAACGCAAAATGCATATTGTCGGTATTCATGGTCCACCATGAATGCATGAAAGGGGGGGGGGGGGGGACGTCGTTTCTGATTATTGATTACCAATAACCGCGTTAGCCTCAGTAGCCACATTCGCTGATCGGCTGGTTGGATATGAGAACAAGGCCCGATCAGCATGTCATTTATGTGAAAAAGATCTTACCGTGGGCCGGTTGGATCCCCAAAAGGATTTCCCAGTTATCGATCTCCATCTGGTAGATTGATATGTCCATTGGCTGATGATATATTCCTTTACTGCATAGTGAATTCGGCGTCGCAAAAGGTATTCCAAGCTACAGGCTACACGTATAGAATCCAGCTAACTGGAAACTCCATTGAAAGTCAAAAAAAAGAAGGCACCGTTCTGCCACAGGGAACACTGCATTATCCAGACACCGCCCCTAGGGGGATCTGGCCGGTAATGCACTTTTCAGAATTCCAAGAGTGGGGTAAATCTGCAGTGCCGTTCGGTGACATTGAGTATGTTATTAAAATGGAATAAAAGCCAAAACAACCTTCGGACATGTCCGTGGTTGGCCCTTTAACACTTTCAGAGCCGGCCGTGTTTTCCTTTTTACCCCCTTGAATGCCCATCAACCACTTCAATGTTAGTGTTAATATCGCCTAATCTATGTTTTAAATTATGACTATGTGTCTAATCTGCCCGTCGCTTATCAATGACTCATTTTCCAGTCAACATTGTCGAAGCGGATTGTTTTTTTATCGGTTCATTTCCGTTTTATAGCATTTTGAAAAGCCCTCGTTTTCACGGAAAATAAAAAGATTCCGTGATAAACGCCCTGTACTGGAATATTCTAGAACGTTGTCATTTTTCGGCCTATTTATGAATCGTTTTCAAATAAACGCTAGATTATCAATAGTATATGTGTACGTATGCACGCTGGTGCCGCGAGCTGAAAATCAATTCTCTTAGTTCCTCAATCAATCAATCAATCAATCAGATTTATTTATAAAGCACATTTCACATGACGCGTGTCAACCAAAGTACTGTACAAAGGGTAGATACACAAGATACATATAGACAACAATCACACTCCGTTTTATGGGAGGGCACACAGGCAAACACATAGGAAAACAGGGCATGAGTCAGTGAACGGGAAAGGCTAGTAGGTAGAAGTGGGTTTTGAGCCTCGATTTGAAGGCATCTATCGAGGGGGCGAGCCTAATGGAGGTGGGGATGCTGTTCCTGATCGCTCCTGATCACTCGCACAGCCAAACAGCCATATCACACATAGAGGAAAAGCTTATATCTCCGTGAAAACAGGTCTGATTATCCTAAGACTGGTAAAATAGATTCCTTACCTGAGATCAGATGGTATCCAAAAAGATTATTCCAATTCCTGATCGCCATTCCAAAAATCAATCCTTTTATTGATCCAATGCTACGTACTGTAAAGACATATTACACATTGTTCTGATGGTCCACAATGACTCCGAGCGGCTCGGGGTACATGCGTGAGAAGTCAAATGTGGATTCCGGAGTTTTTTTTTCTCATACATTTTCATTGAGTCCATTCCAAAAGGGTGCATTACCATCTGGGAGAGACGATAGGTGGCGCTTTTTTCACATCTGAGCGCCTGGTGGGGCTGGTTTCCCAACGGTAGACTCGGTTGATGAAATATGAATTCAGATCACTAATAAAAAAAAAATCACGCTAATTATCGTGCTGGGCATTCAGGGGGCGGGCTGCCAACACGTGTTATGTCGTGGCTGGCATTCAAAGTGTTAAGCATGGCGCCGAAACACGGGGCGGGAATGTGTTAATTGATTGTCAATAACGGCATTCGTTAGTACAACAACATACGCTGTGGCCGGTGGGATTTCAAAAAGAATATTCCAATTATTTGATTGCCATCTGGTAGATCGTATGTCCATTTCGCCCACGACATAACCCACCACAGAATAATGAATCGGGGGTCCCGAAAGCGATTCAATGCGATCGGGTGAAGCCCTTGGTCCAGGTTACTAGAAAAGTCCGCCCGGAGGCATTTCATCAACGCACAGCCCCATACACAGAGTCTCAAAGGAAGTGCAACATCGGCTGAATACCACCAGGCGGCGTTATTGGACTTTTGCGATCTCAGACTCATTCCCTATGGTAACCCTAGCCTTCCTGGATGGATAATGAATGGAAATAGCGAATAAAATAAATAACGATCAAATAACGAGTATACTCGTTGTTGGCGTCCAACGATTGGCAGCCAATAATGAGTATATTCGTCGTTGGCAGTGAATGAGTTAAGGGAGTAGGATGTTCACTATATGCATGTAGAAGATCAGTTTGCTTGGTGTATAAAGTTGAGCATACAGTATACTTCCTGGTGTGCCACATCAGTCTTGCTCACCTCTGCATTAAACTTGATGGAAAGGACCATATTCCAAAAAACAATCCATTGTTTCAAATGGGGCTTTCCACAAAAGAAAAAATATCATCAGAATAATGACGCTATGGTATAATGTAATCAGAAAGTGGATTGTTATTCCAAACATGCTTTTGTTCTAAGTTTCCCATGAATAGATTTCCATAATCAGGAGAGAAAATCGAGCCCATAGCTACGCCATATTTCTGAAGTCTCAAATAGGAAATAATTCTTCTTCAACCACACTGAGGTCGCTTTCACATATAGTTTTGGTGGACTCGGTGCGGTTCTGGTGGTGAAGTTGCAACATTGTTGCATTCTTCATTTGGTTCGCCTGCGTTCACATAGCAATCTGTCAGGCGCACCAAACTATCTGAACAATGTCACGCGGTCGAAAAGGGCGCTCGTCTATTGGACAGTGGAAATGTGTGTGTGGCTGCGAGCCCTTGTGTGCGCGCGTGTGTGTGTGTCTGTGTGTGGACTGCGAGCCCTGGCTCCAGATCAGCGGAGGCGAGTTGTTCTATTGAAGCCGATTACCACCATCCTCTCGCTAAACAACTTGTACACCACGTTGTTATATATATATAATAATAACAATATAATAAGCCGCGTTTTTTCTTCCTTCTTCCCAAGATGCACAGTTAGATATATAGATAGAGATAGATAGATGCAGTGTGCTTGTTTTGCATTGAATGCTGCGAGCAGTGGTAATAATTAGCACTTCCTATATTTGGTTCGTGTTTGGTCCGATGAAGCGAACCGAGACCTACGTTTTCAGGCGGACCAGAGTTTGCCTGCTTGGTCCGCGGACCGAGTTCGACGTGCATTCACACAAACCCGAAAAACCGGACTATCGAATTCTGGTCCGATAATCCGGACCAAACAGCCCCTGTGTGAAAGCGACCTGATACTAGATCCAAGAGAAAATAAGTGCATGGGACTTTTTCAGGTCTATGTTCTAGAAATAAAATACAATGCCTCCAAACCCTCCTCATATGGTACATTTGTGTAAAGGGAGGTAATGTCCAAAGTAATCAGATGCAAATCAGGGGGGTTCCAGTTTGACATTAGACAGTTGTCTTAGAAAGTCAGTCGTGTACCATCCACATGTGTCAAATAGGTTCAGTAAGGCTGTCATTGCAAGTGACGATGGGACGACCTGGGGGATGACCGAGGGAATTATATACCTTAGGGAGGGTGTATATCACAGGAATTGACCATAGTCACACGGAGGCCATGGGAACAGGGTAGAAAGGAATCCCAAACTGAGCATGACATAAGAGCAAAACGGCCACCGTGTGAATAATGGTCAATGGTGGGATTCCTATTGTAATTGTAACATGTGTGTCTATACACACTGTTATTAAACTCCGTAAATCATTGCTATGACTGCACGATACCAATCCCTGTACATTCACTGCATTTAGTGAATAGAAGGTTTCTGATACAGATTCTCTTTGACTGTGTATTTGAATGAAGGGACACGGAAGGGAAGTTTGTCAGCCTTAATAAGAGCCTGCTCCCTCTGAGGAGAAGTCATCCATTGGAAACTGATTACGATTGATGAACCTCCGTATACGCCACTAAGTCAGTGAATCCATCATAATATATTACACATTACTCCACAGTTATAATGATGATTATAGAGATTGCAGCACCTGTCTGATGTGCTCATCAGCATTGCAGTTTGGCTCACTGTGTTGTCAATAGTGATGTGATAGTTTTAATTCATTGATCTGTTGTCAATATCTTCTTCAGGCTGTACACTGACGTCAGATGTCTCTGTGTAGACACAGGCCGCCCCATGAAACGGTCTCTGTGTAAACATAGGGCCCCCCTTTGAAACAGTCTGGACACAGGTGCATGATGATATCAGGAGCATGCACAAGCCTACACACACACCAGCACACACACTTTAACACACTCTGCGGACACATCACACAGACATCAATGGATACACATAGAGAGAGATACACACACCCCCCCCCCCTTTTTTGTTCGAGAGTGACACCTAGACATGCAAACTCATGTCTCTCAATTTAACACACACACAGGCACACATCACGCAGACACTAATGCACACACATAGAGAGAGATACACACCCCCCCCCCCTTTTTTTGTTCGAGAGTGTCGAAAGTGCCAGCTAAACATGCAAACTCATGTCTCTCACTTTAACACACACACAAGCGCACATCACATAGACATCAATGCATAACACACCGAGAGACATACACAATACCATTCTGATAAGATCCTGTGTCCTCAAACTGTGACATGACGGCTATCAATCACCAAGGTAGAAAAGAGGTTGGCCTATGTACCATACTGTATAAAATATGTGGCTGTCTGTGGTCAAGTATCATTCTGCGGGTGTATTCGAGCAGATGGTCCGGATTGAAGAGCTGTCCTTCCTGTGTTCTCTGTGTACTTCGAGATAAAAACCTTGGCGGCACCAGACTTCAGACTCAACTTGTCTCACTGCTTCATTCAATAAAAGAACTATAAGGGTATTTCCTAACAAATGGGGGCTCGTCTCGGGATTGGATTGATCGCGGTGAACCAGTTGTCGTCTGGAGTCCCAACCAAGGTGTCTCGTCTTCAGTGACAAAACAAGCGCTAAAAAATTGAAAAGGTGAGCAGGTTACACCTATTTAACTGAAATTCCTGCACATTGAAAACTCTAAATTTATGATTTGTTCTGAATATTGGTATATGTGAGAGCACAGGAATAATTGATCTATAATCTGTATTTTTTCTCTCCTCTCTGCAAATCGTCCTGGAGAGACGGACAAGGAGTGACGGCTGAAGGAAAAGCCGCCCAGGTTAAAGCGGACGCCGGTGTTTTTTCTTCAAATGACAAAACGGTAGGCAAAATTCCAGCCTTTAAAAGTAACTACAGATTGGCAAAAATCTAAATTTAGAATTTTTTTTGTCATTTAGAATTTTTTGTCATTTAGAATTATTATTATTATTTTTATTTTTTATTTTTTGTCATTTTGATAAGAAAAGAAATACCTGCGTCTGCTGACATCTGTGAGGCCCTAAGGCCTATAAATCTGGTTAAAGTCCCAAACGGAGGTTGAAGGCCTATGAATAGGGTTGAAGTCCCAACGGGAGGTTGAAGGCCTATAAAGCTGGTTAAAGTCCCAACGGGAGGTTGAAGGCCTATAAAGCTGGTTAAAGTCCCAACGGGAGGTTGAAGGCCTATAAAGCTGGTTAAAGTCCCAACGGGAGGTTGAAGGCCTATAAAGCTGGTTAAAGTTCCAACGGAGGTTGAAGGCCTATAAATTGATTCTGAATGAAGGTTAAGGCGGGTGGCATGTTATTGAATCTTAACAGAAAAGCTTAGATGTAAGACGAATTGGTGCTATATTCTTCAACAAGGCCCGCCCCAAATCAAGGGGTAGAAGATTGGCTGGTTATTATAGCAACGATTTGAACGACATACAGGCTTTTGAGATTAATATCCACGGACGGGGTTGGGACATTAGGGGATAGTGAATTTGTATTGAATCCCAGGTTTAGCTGGAGCAAGTGAAGGAAACATCTTTAGCATAGTTGAACGGACCCCCAAAAGTGGAGGGACACGTTACTTAAATAGGTCGGATAATAGTTCGATAGCGCAAGCGATTGGAGGTTGTGATAAAGCTGTGTGGTTAGGGTGACTATTTTTTTTTTTTTTTTTTTCCTCTCTCTCCTCCTCCTCGTACTCTCTCTATAACTCAACTTCCCCCCCTCTCTCTATAACTCACCCGGACTTCCTCACATTCCTCCTCCTACTTCCCCCCTCTCTCTCTCCATAACTCACCTCCTCACACTCCGTCTCCTTCTCCTCCCCCCCCCTCTGCCTCTCTCTATAACTCTCTTCTTCCTCCTTCTCTCTCTCTATCTCTCTCTCACATTCCTCCTCCTCCTACTTCCCCCCTCTCTCTCTCCATAACTCACCTCCTCACACTCCGTCTCCTTCTCCTCCCCCCCCCTCTGCGTCTCTCTATAACTCTCTTCTTCCTCCTTCTCTCTCTCTATCTCTCTCTCTTTCTGTACCCCAACGCATCTAAATACACACACACACATTCTCTCACACACATTCAACATAAACATATTACGTTGGTGCCGCTTGCTGTACGTCGTCGAGAAAACTACGACAACACGAGCCATTTCTCTCTCTCTCTCTCTGTCTCTCTCTCTCACTCTCTCGTACCTCACCCGCTCTCTCGCTGACTCTCCCATTTTTCTACTGCATGTTTCTATCTTATTTTTGAAAATATAAGTATATTGTTTAGAGGAAAGACCGCGCCCAGTACTACTCCACCATTGGTGCTGGCACACTCCGAATTGAGTGATTACGTAAAAGGCATGACCAACGCTGTAATGGCAATATCTCAACAGGTGATCGAGATACTGACCAAGGACGACAGAGGAGTGGAAACCAGCCCAGTGGAAGTTGGGGACTGGGTGATGAGAAAAGTGAACAAATTCAATTGGTCTGACCCACGCTGGCTAGGTCCGTTCAAGGTAGCAGAAGTAACTACCCATTGTGTTAAGGTCTGGCTTAGGGAGGAACGTCTCAGTAATTGGCTGCATAAGACACATATTTGTAAGTCAAGAGACCCCACCGAGCGGGATCTTAACGCAGTACGGAGGGACCTGGCCGAAGTATCCAGTGATTAGAGACAAAAATGCCCGGGTCCAAATACACCAAATTGAAGGGTGAGGGGGCACTCGCCAGGTTGGGATGTCCAGCTACCAAGAGTAAGAGGGCACTTGCCGGGTTGGGATGCTCAGCTACCGAGATAATATTCATTATTGTCGCAATGACCGCCTTGGTTATTGCTCCCTTCGTATGGGGGGTAGATAGATATTATAGGAACACACAAGCAGGAAATACAACTGCAATCCCCTCTGATACAGGCCCACCATTGGATTTACGGTATGCTGTAGCATTCCCGCTCGACATCCCAAACCCAAAATCTGATCCTAAATGTGATATCTCTGGTAATGTTAGCTCTGGTGTGCCAAGGGTTGAGCACAGCCGGGAGAGACGAGACGTTTCTGAGCCATACACGCCCGGGGGCCCTTATCCATCTAGGTTGATTGCTGTATCTAAGTTATCCCATGAGAGAGGGGAGTCGGAAGACATTGGGAGGATGACACGCCCCCCCGCTAGGTTTAGATTCAATATCGGAGCTACGGCAAGCTACAGATTTGACGCATGTGAGATCCTGACGTGCAACGGTAACCCTGTTACATACCAACAGCTGATGACGAACGAGATGTTCGTATTATGCTTGAGTTACTACGACCAGCCGGTCCACACTAATCCTTGCTGGGATAGTTACAAGAGGGCGGCCTGGGCCACCCGACATCCCAGGAAGGGACCGCGACCCATAGACGCCACCATGAGAAGGTCCAGTGGTAGAGACTTGATACAGAGACTGGTATTCACCAAACTACCTAGACCCGGGAACTGTACCAAAGCTAACTGCAATCCTCTGGATTTAACCCTTGTAGACCCCGGTGTACACGACTGGGGGTCGTTTTGGCTTACCTCTATCTCCAATGATTTTCCGAGTGCTCTGTTCCACATAATAATCAAGGAGGACCTCCTTGAAGTACCTCCCTTGTCCGTACCACCCAGGCCTGTAATTCGAAACCTTGACAATTCCCTGGTTGTTGGACCTGTAAAAGGGGACTCTGACACGATTGAGAGGGCATTTGCCAGGGAAACTGGATTCTTCCAGAAGAATTATTGGATTGATTTCACTGAAAATGCGGCGGCTGCAACCAGAAGGGAATGTGTAATATGTGCAGGAGCGAGACCGGCGTTACTAACGGTACCCTCTATGTTTTCAATTAATGAGACCTGGTGCATGACTGAACTCATGATGACTGATAACCCCAGTAAAGGGTGTAGATACCTGGACGGGGTTTACCCACTCTCGCCCAAAGACATAAGGCCCCCCTTGTTCAATCCAATACGGGGTGATCATGTGTGCTATAGGCGCGATCACATCCGACCAAATGATGAGAAGAGGATGGGTGCTATAGACAAGACGTGGTGCAACATCACCATAGATGTTACCCGTTGGGAAAATGTGTCTAGACTAACAAAATCACGTGCGGACATCTATTGGTATTGTGGAGGGACAAGGTTGAGGAACACGCTCGATAAGGCATGGACAGGGTCATGTACGTTGATCTCACTGGTTGCCCCGGTAACAATAACCTCTATTTCCGTAGCTGACATAGAACGAGCTGCTGCTGCTATACGTGTCAGGCATCCCCTGCATTTCTTCCGCAGGAGGAGAGCGGCAAGCTTTGATTTGTATGCAGGTAATCCTACGTACGTGGATGCAATAGGAATCCCAAGGGGGGTACCAAGCGAGTTTAAGCTGGTGGACGAGATTGCTGCAGGGTTCGAGTCAATCTTCGTCTGGATCACCCCTAATAAGAATGTGGACCGAATCAATTATATTTATTTCAATCTACAGAGGCTGGGGAACATGACTCGTGATGCAATTGAGGGACTGTCTGAGCAATTATCAGCCACTTCGTTGATGGCCTACCAAAATAGGATCGCTGTAGATATGCTCTTGGCCGAGAAAGGGGGCGTGTGCTCGCTATTTGGGGACCAATGCTGCATTTTCCTCCCCAACAACACAGCCGGTGATGGGTCTGTAACCAGAGCCCTGAAGGGGCTGAGGACCCTGTCTGCAAGTATGGCGACTGATTCAGGAGTGACAAATGTCGTTAGTGAATGGTTGAGCAAACATTTTGGTCAGTGGAAAGGGCTGATAGCGTCAGTGATGGTAACCCTCATAACGTCTGTGGCACTATTTGTCCTATGTGGATGCTGTTGTATTCCATGCATCAGGAAACTCTGTGAGAAAGTTATTGTGACTGCGGTTGACACGAGATTCGCGCAAGTACCGGAGTACCAGATGATGGTGAATGAAGGGGATGCTGGGTACCAGATGATGGTGAATGAAGGGGATGCTGGGTACCAGATGATGGTGAATGGGGGGGAGGCTGGGTGTGTAGGCGATGGAGAGGGTGGTATGTATGATATGGACGAGTTGGAGGCCATGTTGGAGATGTATGGTATGGACGAGTTGGAGGCCCTGTTGGGGATGCATGGTATGGGCAAGTTGGAGGCCCTGTGTATGGGCGAGTTGGGGGCCCTGTTGGGGGATGGAGAGGATGCCCACGAGACGAGTGCAGGATCCGTGCTCAAGGCACCGGCCTATGAGGAGCCCTTGGAGGATGCGCCGGCCGGCTCTCCTCCCCGTCTCTTTCCTGTCCAGCTGGGGTCCCCCGTGTCTGAGCCACCGGACTCTGCTGACATGATGGCGTCCGGGGATGAGGATGTGGGGGAACCAACTGCAAGTTTCTATGAGGTCGTGGTAGGGTTGTGAGAATGGGGTCAAGATATTGTTGCGTGTTTTGTTTTTTATTTCCTTTTTATGGTATACTCATTAGAATATTGTCTACTCATAGGATATTGTATACTCTGATGTGGGACAATGTGTGTTTTGTTTTGATTTGGTTTATGTGAATTTTAGTCTGATTTTCTAATGATCCTTCGGCATAGAGATTGCAACCATTGAAAATCATTGCATTATTTTTTATGTATCTCTGATGTGGGCTTCTTTTTCATTTTGTGAGTTTGGGTGGTGGTGACGAAGTATGACGCGGATGTGCCGGAACTTGGAATCTGAAAGTTGAGTGGTTCTTTACGCATTTTTTATGTATTTCAATCAATGGGTTTTCTCATAAATAAGTCTGGATGCATTGTACTGGTTGTTGAGTAAGCTGTGTGGTGTTCTGTGTGCTTTGATTCTTCCAACAGGCTATCGGGTTGGGGAGAGGCTGAGCGACCATGGACGCGATGGGGAACGGTCAGCTGTCATCCGCTTCATTAGGGACGCTGTGGTCATGCTGAGAACCGTACCGAGGCCCTTCTCCGCCGGTGGTGGGGTGGAAATACAACCCCGACGATGTCACGAGCTGTTGCTCGCTGTTCGCCTGAAAATATAGGGCTGGTGCCGGATTGAGGGGGAGGGGCCGGCAACAGGACTTCGGCCTGAATTCAGTATGATGCAGTGTCCTCTGGGGGTGATGGCTGACTTACGGTGTCGTTCGCCACTCTCTGCCTGATGGCCTGCAGTGTTTGGACTCTGTGTGGACTCCACACAGCAACTGAATAAATTGAACTGAATTGGACTCCACACAACAACTGAATAAATTGAACTGAATTGCACACAACAACTGAATAAATTAATAATAGATGAGAAAGTATAAATTGATTGAAATTATGCGAAATGTGACTGAACTGAAACTGAACTGTCTTGAGATATGGTTGATATTGTGCAAAAGAAAACTGACCTGGCTGAACTGTCTTACATAGTATTTCAGGCATGTACATTGTGCGAAAGCGGTCAAGCATCATTTCCATATTTTACAGGTCCTGGTTAAGGTTGAATCAACGTCAGTTTATTGTTATTTTTTTGTGTTTTCATTCCTTTATGAATATACAGTGAATCTTGATGACTGTATCCTCGTGTTAGTTGTGGGTTATATTGGGTAATTGTAATTAGTATTTTCACGTGTTTGATCTATGGCCTGCCCATCTACGGCCCTGACGACACTGGACGCTACTGGATGACCACTGGACCATCTAATTGTCACATGTCTCTGCTATTCCATGCGCTTCGTGCTATGTTTGCCTCTGGGCCCCCGTATAGTTAAGCTTCACGCTTCTATGATATACACGCCCTCTTGGATTAAGTGCAGGTCTGATGTATTGATGGCAGTATTGGTGGTCATCCGATATGTAGGTATATGTCCGGAGATGTACTCTATTTGTTCCTGACCTTGGCCTTTTGACAGGTCCATGCTTGGTGTATGTCTTGATGATTGATGGTTGTGTCATATTGTTGGGTGCACAATGAATTGTTGTGTTGACATATAGATTTATATGTCAAAAGGGGGATTGATAGTTTTAATTCATTGATCTGTTGTCAATATCTTCTTCAGGCTGTACACTGACGTCAGATGTCTCTGTGTAGACACAGGCCGCCCCATGAAACGGTCTCTGTGTAAACATAGGGCCCCCCTTTGAAACAGTCTGGACACAGGTGCATGATGATATCAGGAGCATGCACAAGCCTACACACACACCAGCACACACACTTTAACACACTCTGCGGACACATCACACAGACATCAATGGATACACATAGAGAGAGATACACACACCCCCCCCCCTTTTTTGTTCGAGAGTGACACCTAGACATGCAAACTCATGTCTCTCAATTTAACACACACACAGGCACACATCACGCAGACACTAATGCACACACATAGAGAGAGATACACACCCCCCCCCCTTTTTTTGTTCGAGAGTGTCGAAAGTGCCAGCTAAACATGCAAACTCATGTCTCTCACTTTAACACACACACAAGCGCACATCACATAGACATCAATGCATAACACACCGAGAGACATACACAATACCATTCTGATAAGATCCTGTGTCCTCAAACTGTGACATGACGGCTATCAATCACCAAGGTAGAAAAGAGGTTGGCCTATGTACCATACTGTATAAAATATGTGGCTGTCTGTGGTCAAGTATCATTCTGCGGGTGTATTCGAGCAGATGGTCCGGATTGAAGAGCTGTCCTTCCTGTGTTCTCTGTGTACTTCGAGATAAAAACCTTGGCGGCACCAGACTTCAGACTCAACTTGTCTCACTGCTTCATTCAATAAAAGAACTATAAGGGTATTTCCTAACAGATGTTACTCATATATTCCTTCATTTCCAAATAATGCTGGGCAAAATGTATAACCTGAATAGTCAACTGTGCATCAAACACAATATTGTTTAAAAATAAATAAATGTATTTTATTTTATCTTCATTAGCAGATCAGTATCAGGAAAATAACTATATAAGTCCACTTTAGGTTTTGAAAGGAATTGTACTTTCAAATCATATAATATCTAAAGACTGTACGTTTCTCTGTTACTGTGAGGTTGTGTACTGTAGATACTTCAGGGTGAGGTATCCTACTCACACTCCGTGGAATGGTAGATAGTAAACAAACCGATGTACTTTCTAAGAGCTTTATATATAATTTATAGTATTGCTATCTGTCCATTCTCATTGTCACTTGAGTGCATAAACCGTGCCTTCATAATGGCTTAAAGAAAATAAAAATCCATCGGTTGGTTGTCATTTTATAGCGTCGTGAATATAAGGTTTATCGCACTTTTCGTCTCGTCTTTTTTCCCGGGAGCTAGATAATAGGCTAAACGTTGGCGCCGTTATATCAAACGCCATTTCTGCTGTATATATACGAATGAAATAAAACAAACTGCGTAGCATCCGGACTATTACAGAGCATCTATGGATGAAATGGGGGCGGCGGGGAATGCCGATTACTATTATTGATTACCAATACAGTGCGTTCAATATAGCATTTTCATTGACCGATCACGTTACGTTATAAAACAATGTCCAATCCAGCTGTAATTTGGGGTAATATTATCCTACCGTCAGGCCATGTGATCGCCGGCAGCATTTCCTCACCAGTCATCGGATTCTGGTAGATCGATATGCACATTGGCTTTTTTTTTGATCCACTTTTTCTCCCATTTTCTATATTTTCTCCCATCCCAATTTCGTATCATCCAATTCAACCCTCCCCTGTCACGAACGCTGTTTCTTGCCTCCCACAAGCCGGCTGCAATGTGGACTAAGTCATACATAGCACAAGTCCCCTCCGGTACTTGAGGTAACAGCAGTCGCATCTTTTCACCTGCGCAGCTCGATCTCTCAGTGTCGAGGAGTAACGCGTGGGAGGCTCACGCTGCCCCCGACACTTCCTGATTCTACTGCGCAGGCGCACCAACCGACTTGTAGGAGTCGCTTGTTCACAACGTTCGATCCCCACCCTTCAGTTTTCCCTCCCCGTAATACGGCCAATGTGTATTACTGCGGACGACCAGCTAAACTGAAAACAATGTGGAGAGCTGGATTCGAACACGCGAATCCTAGCGTCTCCACACTGGTGGCGAGTGCCTCGTCTCCACACTGGTGGCGAGTGCCTTGCCCACTACACCACCTAGCCGCCCACTGATATGCACATTGGCTAATCATAAATCCCATTATTCCCCGCTGAAAAAAAACGCTCGCCAAGCTGATCCAAGATGGAGGATGTTCGGCTGGGATCAAGGATCTATGATCCGCCCACAGAACTGTAGTTTGCATTTTTTTTTAAATCACATAATGATACTGCAGTGGAGCGATGGCGCCCCTAAGCGGGTCTGGCCGGTACTGCATGTTTTCGAAAATCAAATATGTGAAAAGATGCTGCTGGTAGTGGATCGGCTACCTAAGAAGCGTTATAAGTATGGAATAAAACAATAACAACTCGTCACGTATATACTCGTGGCTCTGGTCCACAACGCTCTTTTTCGAAACACGTATGTACTCGTTCTCGGACGCCATAGTGTTAAGGTTAGGGTTAGTTGGTTAACACTTTGATTGCCTAAGGTTAAATTCATGATATACCATCCGTTGCCAGCTCTATTTAACATGGAGAAGTTCCCCTTCTTTGCAGGGCTATAACTTTTTAAATTCTATTTCTAGATTGCCATTATTAGGGCCCATTCAAGGTCCTATATGTATTGTTCATGGTGTAGCAACGTTAAACTTTTTCATTCACATATTCATACTAAAATATGATCTAAAGTATAAGTATGTTTTCATCTCTTTCTGCAGCTTTCTCCAGAACGTGATTTATAGCCCCAAATACATTATATTGATGATGAAATACAGTTTGGTAGGAATCTGTGCGAGATCAAAAATTTCAATTGGACGTACTTCTAGAAGTTTCTACGTATCATCTGATATTGACCGGATGGGCGGGGGATCGTTTATAATTCCATGGGCAACGTTTTACCATTCATCTAATGTGGGTCAAATGTTCATCATAGCAGTTAGTATCGAAGACGGTAATTTTACACGCTAAAACTCACCCCAGTCTCCGCGGGCCGTTGGGCGATCAGCGTGGGGTAGACAGTTTTCCATTATGGGATGTTGAAACACCCGGTCCATTTCCAGGTTGTATAATAATATATACGTCCAAATCATGTTGTTTTTTCGAGTTATTTGCAGCGATGGATGTTCACTGTGTGAAGACTGAGTCTCTCTAACATTAGCGAGTGCCCGGACCACATATGGAGTGAGTCCTGCCGGGTTAAAGGTAACATCAGTTTTTTCGATCTGCCGATCGGCCACCAGATGGCGGTCTTGAACCGCTAGAGGATTGAGAGGAGATCACACTTGTGTCTCAGGGCCCCGGAAAGGAAATATGATTCCGATCACAGATTTTTGAAATATTGATATCAAAGACGAGTTACGGCGTCTTCGGCAACTTGAGCATGGCAACTAAAGTGTTAAGGTTAGTTGGTTAACACTTTCAGTGCCACCAGGGGGCGCACGACTTAGTGCTTGAATGCCACCATCGGCGCCAATGTTAACGTTAATATCGCCTAATCTATGTTTTAAATTATGGCTATGTGTCTAATCTGCCCGCCGCTTATCAAAGAATCATTTTCCAGTCAGTGCTGTCAAGGCAGATTGGTTTTTTATCGCTTCATTTCCGTTTGAGAGCATTTTGAAAAGCACCCGTTTTGAGGTAAAAAACAGCCCATTCTGTGATAATCGCCTTTTACTGGAATATTCCAGAACGTTGATATTTGTCGGCCTATTTATGAATCGTTTTCAAATAAACACTAGATGATCAATAGTATACGTGCACGCACGCACATTCGAGGCGCGCACTGATAATAGCCGTTTTCATTTCCTCATGGATTTTACAGTGAAACCGCTGGAGCACATATCAGAAAAAAGCTTATCTTCATCAAAACGAGTCTGATTATCCTAACACTGATAACATAGATTCCTTACCTGACATCAGACATCAGAAGAGGTGGACGCAGGCAAATACTGCGGCATGGTCATGCTGGACCTACAAAAGGCCTTTGACACGGTCAATCACTCCATTCTGATTGACAAGCTAAAAGCAATTGGTTTTGATAGTCTATCAGTGAGCTGGATGCAATCCTACCTTGAGGGGAGGGAACAGATGGTGGAGGTAAACGGTACCCTATCCCCCCCCCCTCACAGTGAGCTGTGGTGTTCCACAAGGAAGCATACTAGGACCGCTACTGTTCCTAATTTATGCAAATGACATGTCGTCAGCTTGTGACTGCAACTTGTTCCTGTTTGCGGACGACTCAGCCCTGCTGGTCTCTGACAAGAACAAGTTACAGGTTGAAAAAACCCTCAGCTCGGAACTAGGCAGAATCTGCATATGGCTCGCTGATAACAAACTATCATTACACATGGGCAAAACAGAGTCCATTCTCTTCGGTTCAAATAACAAACTCAGCAAGACCGACGGCTTCTCAGTTACAGTGGGTGACAATATTGTCACAAGGAAAGATGAAATTACCTACCTGGGTTCCATCCTAGAGGCTAATCTCTCCTGTGACAAAATGGCATCCAATGTAATAAAAAAAGTCAACCAACGAACTCGATTCTTGTACCGGATCTCCTCTCTGGTAAACAAGAACACCCTGAAGACTCTGGCAGGAGCACTCATTCAGGGGTACTACGACTATGCTTGCACCTCATGGTACCAAAGCACCTCAAAGGCGCTAAAAACAAAATTACAAACATCTCAAAACAAACTGGTCAGACTACTGCTTGACCTTACTCCTAGAACCCACCTCACCCCTGCCCACTTTGACAACCTAGGATGGCTTAGAGTAGACGACAGAGTACAACAACTTGCAATGGGCCTGGTCTACAAGATACACTACACGACCAAGGTACCCATGTACATGTCAAAATACTTCCCAAAGGTCAGTGAATACCACGATCACAACACCAGAGGGAGCTCCACAAATCATGTTAAACCCAGATTCGGCTCAAATAAGGGACTAAACACGTTTCGCAATTATGCCACATCAATGTGGAACGCCCTACCCAAAGCTGTAAAGGAATGTGGATCACTACCCACTTTCAAAACCTCTCTCAAGGGACACCTACGGGAGACTGCAATTCAACACTGGCCCCTGTAAATATCCTAACCCAACCCCCTCCAATGTGCAGTCATTTACCTAGTATGGTTTTGTCAATAGTTCAATGTACAATTGTGTTTTTTGTACAGTGTCTCCGCCCCCCCCCCCCTCAATGTACAGTGTTACTTGTTTATACAGTGTGCCCCCCGGCCCCCCCCCCCCCCCAACCACCTCCAATGTAAATTACCCAGTATGGTTGTCAATATCCCAATGTACCCAACCCCCCCCACCCAACCTCCTCCAATGTACAGTTTCTACGTCAAATGTATATACTCCCTTTTCTTGACTCCTTCTGTATCACAAACAGTACTGTATTTGCAAATCTGGTATGTCATAAATGTATAGATGTAGCAGTACTGACTATCTGTATGTCATGTATGTCATATATGTCTATATGAATTGAAAATGGGGGACCCTGATGGAAACAAGACAAACGTCTTTCTCAGGTCTGCATCCCCTTAACAATTGTATGTATTGAGCCGTACTGTATTGTACCCATTCTGCAATCTGTTAAATAAAGTTTTCATTCATTCATTCATTCAGATGGTATCCAACTGGTATATTCCAATTCCTGATCACCATTCGGAAAAATCGATAAGTGTATAGATCTAACGTGTATACAGTAGAACTCATGATCCGTCGCGCTCAGAGGATCCAGAATGAACTCTGGTAACCCCGGCTGCATCAGTGGACTGGAAAATGTGGACTGGAATATTTTTTTCCCCCCCATCCATTTTCATTGAGTCCATTCCAAAATCCCTGATGTCATCTGGGAGATGATAGGGGCGCTTTTTTCACATCTGATCGCCGGCGGCTCTTGGGTAGGCTCGCGTGATGCAATATGATTTCAGATCGCAAAAAAAAATAAAATAAAAAAATTCAGAGAAATCTCGTGAGTGGCATTCAACGTTCGGGGTGTAAACCCGAGATAAGCCGTGAGTGGCACTCAAAGTGTTAAGGTTAGGGTTAGGGTAACAGCCTGCTGGCGCGATTGTTAGGAGTAACGCGATTGGCGCTGAAAAAAACATCAGTGGCCAATCAGATCGCGCAAACCGAACGCAGAAGTGAAACTCTGTTGGGGAAAATATACACGCGGTTTGGCCGGGTCCTGAATGGAACAGTCACCTCTGGGCCCCGTTCCCCGTACCTGGATAACTGAGTTAGCCGGATAACTTTCGGTGAAGTCTGACTTAAGCCGGACTTTCCGGCTCCCCGTACCTGGATTGTCCAAATCACCATGACAACAGATCCAAAAGTTTGAGCCTGGTCGAAAGCAGGGTTTAAGTTCAAGTTAGCCGGATCAACCATCGCCACGCCCCCGCAAAGAAGTGACAGCCCGTTTCCTGAAATGATTCCCACAGTCTACGATCTGCATTATACCATTCTGAATTACGTTTTTGTGCTCCATTCTTCCAGAGGGGGCTTTTGAAATGTAAAATAGACCCAAAATGCTGATACTAAATTCACTTTGTCCTAAATAATGCACGTTATATATACCGTGGCGCTCGCTCGGTGCGATGTACACATTATGTGGTTATTTTAATTGTAACTGGGATTAAGATGTCTGATGAGATGCGCTGTTTGACGGATTTGAGAAATTGAATGAGCCGTTGACGTCACATTAATGAATGAGGATAAAGAAATAAAACTTCATTCAAAATAAAGAATATTCTAAACACGGGTCTCTCGTTCATTAATGTATAAACAATGAATTTATCTCATCTGGCACAGTGGCGCAGCGGTAGTGCTAAATCCTGCCAACCCAGCGACTGGTGTTCGAAACCCCGTGTTTCCAATATACATTTTTGGAATATAATATTAATGATTATACGCCAAAGTAGCCTGGTTTTAAGTTAAAATATTATAAATCTACATGCATTGAGGATGTCATTCTTTATATAGCTCTCAACGTGCACCAAATTGAATTATTCCTATATTGCAAAAAGAAGGAAAAGACTAGGGTTTCGAACCCCGGTCGTCTGCGTGAAAGTCAAAAGAACAACCCGTTAGACCACAGTGGAGATAAGTAAAAGATCGACCACACATCAATCAATGGGTAAGAGAGCCGTATCGTAATTCTGTATAACAGTTTAACTAATTATTTTCGCTAGCAAGATCTCATTTGATTATTCAATCCAGCAGGCAAGTTTAAAGAAATATAATCTGATTGATTGAGGTAATGAGGGACTTAAAATTAGCCTATAGATAACGCATTTAACTTGTCGGCGAGGCGATTGAGCCTACTGCAATATGTTACTAAAGTTTTAAATCAATTAATCAATCAATGCCGCTAGAGAATCAGGATCTCTGCTCTCGACACTTGCTGCCTTCTCGGCTGAGGCGGGCACGCGCATTTATCCTGGGTCTCAAGTCTGGCTTGAGTTAACGAGACTGAATCCCCCTTCGAGGAACAGGAAAATCCCGGCTTCAAACATCGGGTTAACTGAATCTGGATAATGACATCTTGATCGACTTAGTTGAACCAGGTACGGGGAACGGGGCCCTGATGGTGAAAATGATATGAATGACCGTATTTGTAGCCAATGAAATTCTGGAGCTAATGGTAATTGTAACTGAGGGGTACAATTCCCTGACTGTATTGAAGAGTATGGTATATTAAACCACTACTAGTTATGTACTTTAATTACTGGCCATACAGTACATGAATATATATGGTGAACACCCACACAAGAATACGGCAATGACACATAAAGTACTATTTAGAGGGTATTTATTATTATCAAAGCAACGTTAGGTTACAGATTGAGAATTATGCTTGCGCTTGTATGGCGAAGAACACACGTAAAGTAAGTCAAGAGCGTAAGTCAATGAGAATAGTATGAATACTAAGATGGGTCTAAATTGACGCCACCTGTGGCATAGCAATTACATAGGGCACACTAGTACCAGCTGGAGAAACTGGGGGGTTCCCTCCGTGTGTAAGGCCGGCCGGGGTAGAGGAATGTTCGGGTACAAAGTCTGGGTCAACGAGGAATAACGAGGTTCCAGATACAGGAGCCAGTGCAGTACTCCCTTGATCAGTAGACAAAGCAACAGCTATAATCCAGTATGCTCGACAGCATGGAAGACAGCTAGCCAGCCTCTTCCTAGAGGCGGGCTCGAGTGATGATCCTCACAGGGGGTAGATCCCAAACGATAGTGGGGTCGACGGTTCTCTGCTCCAGCAGTCACGGTACCAAAGCAATATAATCCAACCAGAAAAGGTTCTGCAGTCGCCGGTGTAGGTTCTCCGGTGTACATATCCAACGGTTCTCATCTAGGACTCCTCGGGTGGGGGCACGAGTTTAGGCCGCCCAGCCTGGATAAGTGCACTAGCTATATACACGACGAACCGGTGGTAATGCTGGTCACTGAAGAACGGTAGCCGCACGATACACTATAAATGATAGACTATTACTTCGCATTAGAATAAGTCGAACTCAACGGTACTGCGTTAAACTCTGACACTTTAGCAATCTATTCGCACACGGTTCTCAAGGCTCTATTCAGAGGCAAAGTTGCTCACTTCACTGCACGTTGTCTCGTGGTGAAGGCATCAAGGTTTAGAAGACAAGTCCTAAGTGCTGCTGTTTCCACCTGCGCCGTATTTATACGTAAGGTGAATTATCTAGTGCCAACCTCAGTTCTGTCTCGTATTACTGCGCAAACCCTGGGCATGTTGAGACATGCCTGGAGTTGCCTTTGAACTTGCCGTTGGGGGCTCGGTCGTTGGCGCCTAGGGGTCGCTGTCCAATAGGAGAGCGAATATTATGGTCTGGTTTGTACCCAGGTAAAGGGATATTCCGTGTATATATACAAATAATATACAAGGGATATCAAACGATATACAAATATTATACAAGGGATCTCAAGCAATAAATATATATATTCGGTTTAATCTGACCCTTTGTAACAGTAATCTTACATGAGGGCTGATTCCTATGGCAAAGGGAGAGAAGAAGACAAAGACGTTGTTTGTTTGGAGAATTTTTCACTCGCCGTCCAAATGAATGAGCGGTCGGCTATTTTGGATGAATTATTACCGATACAAGGATTACAAAAACTTTATAAACTGTTATAAACTTTGGACCTGTACTGTATAAAATACTAAAGGCTATGTCACCGTTATGTTTTCCAGCTCCTACCTCGCTGGAACTCAAAAACAGGCATCTGGCAACAAGTAAACAAAACAAGCAAAACTTTTATTTCAGTGTGTTCAAACCTCTAACTATATTTCATTAGCACTCAGTGATTCTTCTCCTGTTGTGGAAGAAAGTTTAGAATTTCCTTTCAAACGAGACCAGACTCATGCATGTGCTATAAGTGGTTTAATTAAGTAATTCATCACAAATTACTTCGGGTATGCAATTGTCATGCGTTTTATGCTAAATGTGCCCTCAGCATAAGGGTTAAACCATGGTTTTAAATATATTTGAATGGAAACTAATGGAAATGGAAAATATTTTGTCCCAAGAACAATCATCTGAGCATTTCATGTTTGTTGTTAAATGGGATTTATCCTGTAACCGCCTATACTTTTAGGTGGAGAGATAACAGTGGGAGTGATACCTGATCAGAATAGTCATTATACATTCTATATAATTTCCAATACTAGAATTACACTATTTCCAATGTTGCTAGGAACCACCTTCAAGTCAAGTCAAGAGTTTTAATTGTCACGGCATACAAGTATACAATGAAATGCGGGTGGTCTTGCCCGCAACGATGTGCAATACAGTGGTACAACATATACAGTAATAGAATCCAAAAAAAAAGAAAAGAAAAAAAGTCTCCTGTGACCATACTTTTCCACCGGGAACCACCGGGCTATTCAACAGAGTACATTTAAAACATGTCGTCCTTTGTTTTAAGGCTTACGACGGCGGGAGTGAAACTCACTCAAAAGTCCTCACATTCTGACTTACCACCAGGGGTGCAGTGCTGGGCAAACGCGGTCAAACGGCGTTTGGCCTTCGTTACTGAGGCCGAAGTGCGCGCATCCTATTATTATGCAAAGTCTAGGTGATAAAATGACTCGTCGCGCCATTTATCACCTAGACTTTGCATAATAATAGGATACCGACAACCAAATACAAGCCCTGTAGGTGTGGTGGGGGGTTGCTTGATCTCCCGACTTCACTGGAAGGATGAGACAAGGTGTATCATCTGTTTTGTGCGCAACAGAGGGAACATGTATGCGTTTGGCCTTCGCCCATATTACGACTGCACCCCTGCTTACCACTCGATACGAGAGAGAGACAGCAGAGAGAGAGAGAAAGAAAGTGTGTTCCTTTGGTCTGTTGCCACACATCGGCGCGGTCGCACCACAAGGCATGACAGTAATGGCTGATGGTGCGTATACCACGGGCTGCTCCTCCGTCTTCGTTAGATGTCCTCCCAGTGATGTAAAACAAAACAAATTGTCTACAAGGGAGGAAGCTGTCCCTGCTGTCACCATGACACATGGAGCCACTCCACAGAGCAGCACACTATTTACCTGCTGCGCCAGTCATGCTATCTTGCAATCTATGTCACCCATGGATCTACTGTATGTCAATGCGGCAGGGGTATGAATCTTGTGGTGCCGGCTACGAGGGCTGTCATGGCCAGCTTGGTTACTGCTTGAAGTCTGGGCATCGTCGAGAGAGAGAGAGACCTGAGCCACTGACGAATGTGCTGTGGACAAATGCCATGAGTGTGTAGAATTAGCTGAAGGAAGAGAAGCAACGGGAGGGAGTCAGTGAGAGAAGAAAAAGGTGCAGTAGAAAAGTATATGGACATAATATCGAGGGAGAGATGGTGGAGAAGCGAGGGAGAGAGTGGGAGAGAGAGAGACTTTGATAGATTGAGGGCGGTGCAAGCATGTTGAGGGGGTCGATATGTTTTACAGAGAGGGCTGACCTAGTACACGGATAAAACATTTCCATCCCATATCCAATATAACATTTACTGTGGGGGACTTAAATTTTCCTCGACAACATACATTTTCTCAAATGATGGCTATATGGGTGTCTTAGGGTCACTTCCTTAGGGAGAACACACACTTGACAAATGCCGTGTGTGTGTGACGAAGGCTGTATTTGTTTCTTTCTGACTGGGTTCAGATTGGAGCCTTTAACACTTTCAGTGCCAGCCATTACCCTTATCCTTGTAGCTAATGCACCAGGTTTCCATAGCCTACTTTCACTGTGCGTCACTATGTTTCGAGCTATATCTATATTCTATATTATAGCTGGAGACAATACTATGGTCATTTGACAGTCACTTTCTTCCGTCGAACATGCAAAAAAGAGAAAAAAAATTCATGTATACGTTTGCGCGTTATCCCGTGATGAATATTGTATAGTTTAGGAGTGATCCGGGCTGAAAAGCTGAGTTATAGGGCGCTACGTGAATTCTGCTATAAGCGTTGGCGTTTCTTGCCTGGACACGCTACTATTTCCAAATCAAATGTATATAATAGGTATTATGTTTCATCATGAATGCATGAAAGGGGGGGTGGGGGGTAGTTTTTTTATGCTTTGATAGCCAGTAACGGCATTCGTTTTGAACACCACACACGCTGATCAGCTGGATCAATATGAAATCATTGTAGGATCAAGGTGAAATTGACGTCAGATCGTTCTTACCTTTGATCGGGGTTATTCCAAAAAGAATATTCCAAATGTCTGATCGCGATTTCCAGTATTGATGTCCATCTGGTCCCGGACATAATTTGGCACAATTTATGGATTGAGTGTGCTAGGTGCGTTTCGAAGTGGTCGGATGAAGCGATTTACTTGGCTCTGTCTAAATTCAGCGCCCGGAGGGAATTAAATGTAACACCCGATGTGAAAAAAGGTTTCAAAGGGTGGGTGATACTGCCACCTAGCAGGATGCGGCCGGTATTGCACTTTGGGAATCTCAGAATGATTTCCTATGGCAACCCAGAGGTCTGTGTGCCTGAAATGAATAGAAAAATCGAATAAAACAAATAACGTATATATACGCTTATGGCGCTGAACGGTTGGCGAGCAAACACGTATATATATATGTGGTTAGCGTGAATGAGTTAAGATAAGTAAAAAAAAAAACATAATGTAATAATAATAATAATACAAAAAAATTAAGTATTGTGTAATACAGTCACGACCACAACACTAGTCATTTATAGGAAATGCTGAGGCTTGTTTTGCACAGGGACCAGTGGACCCTGTTCTGGCAATGTCACACAGGCGGTCCATCTGTAAGCCCCATGCAGCCAGCACGGTGGAGGTAATAGAGGAAAGAGGAGCAGGCTGGCTGGCTGGGCTCTGTACCTGCTAATGAAATCAATTTACAGAGGTTGGAGACCACAAATACAGTTGTGTAAACAGATGTGTATTGACGAATAGCGTACGCGACTCAATATGCACGCTTCCGCACACATGCAGAGAATATAAGTGGATAAACTTTGAAGATATCATCTGTCCATTCCACATGAGAGAGAACATTTGAAACATCTTCTTTCATCCCGTAGACCCATGTTTTGTGGAGATTAGTCGAGTGTGAAGGTGTGGATGTCATTCACAGCTCAAAAGGGACCATCAATCTGTCTGCATTTCCCTTCACCGTTTGCTTTCATTTAACGTCACTCCTGTGAAGTAATGGTCAAAGTTGATATGTAAAATGAGGAGGAAGTGAAAACCGCAGGAATTTAGCACTCACATGACATGTTGTAGACACTACATGCGTTAATTCAGGTGGTTGTGTGTGTGGAATTAAGTGTTTGCTGGGCCCAGAGAGAGAGGGGGGATAGCGATACACAGTTTTGTTTACCATCGGGTGCCATCGGACCGATGTCTCGTTCGAGGCGACTTTTCCGGGCTATCTCGCTGGATTCAAGAGTTCAATTTGTCGGTTGACATCTTTTCAAGCGCCGCCGTGTTTCTGTTTGAGTGGAGATATTTACAATTAGTATTCAGTGTCATGCTTCACTCTCATAACTTGCGTCTGACTAATTTGTCTGCTATGTCAAGCAGGAATATGCCATCTCACACATAGGAGCCAAATTATTGGCCACTCTAAGCTGAGAAGATATGAATAAGTGTATGTGAGAAGTACTCCAGACTGCATAAGAGACTGGGATAAGTCGCATATCTTCCACTTCCTTGAAACACGGACATTTGACCTTGTTGATCCCCAATTGAGGTGTATGCGTTCATTGATCCGATTTCTGGCATAAACCATAACTCAAATCTTGTTTTGTGTTTCCAGATATTTTACTGGACTATACTTTTTTTTAATGTCCAAGCTTAACACTTTGAGTGCCAGCGACGAGATTTCTCGTTAGTTCATGCCAACCGTTGAGTGCCAGCCGACGAGAAATCTAGTTTTTAATCGTTATTTTTTTATTATCGATTTCCATTCATTTTTCATCGATCTAGCCACACGTTACCAGTGGGGATCTGTCTGAGCTCAAACAGGGAAAATACCGCCCCCTATCGTCTCTCCGAATGGTACTGCACCCCATTGGATTGCACTGAATGAAACGCATGGGGGAAAAAGAGTCTGGAATCCACATTTTACTTGTCAGGCAAGTAACCGGAGACGATCCCAGTCATCGCCCACCATCAAAACAGCGTGGAATATGTCTTTCGACTACCCAGCGTTGGATCAATAAACGCGATCGATATTTGGAATGGCGATCAGGAATTGGAATAACCTTTTTGGAGAACATCTGATCTGAGGTAAGGAATCTATTTTACCAGTATTCTGAGCTGTTTTCACCTATATATCAACGTGTCCTATATGTGTGTGTGGCTGTGAGTGTGTAGCTGATCAGGAAATAAGATAATACATTTTTCAGCCCGCTTCTATAGCGTGCATAAGTACACATACTATCGATAATCTAGCGTTTATTTGAAAACGATTCATAAATAGGCCGAAAAATGACGTGTTTTGTGTATTACAGTAAAGCGCGATTCCTGCAGGGTCCTACTAATCACCCCAAAGTACCAGAAAATACCCTAAAGCAGGGGTTCTCAACCTTTCTGCTGCCAAGGCACCCCTGTGTCCAATAAAATATTCCAGGGCACCCCTACATACGATAAAGAATTTTCCGGCCCTGTCTTTTTTGCTACAATGATGACAAAAGTGCTTGCTTTCAAAATAACGTTTATTTAACCCATTGAAACCGGGAAACACATTTGTGTGTATATGCAGGCTATATAATGCATTATTAGCAGGCGTTTCACGTCTAAATGTATAAATAAATATAGCAATAGTGTGACCATTTCTCAAACAGAAAATCATGTATTTTCTTTTTAATACAGAAAAGGATCACTAACGCGCTATCTGTTGCAGCTGCACTGTTTTCCATAAAAATAACAGTGTGACCATTTCAGCTATATATAAATGTAATCTGCAGAGTGCCTTTTACATGCAGCTTACGAAAGCACTGGACAAAAGTGTACATTTAGCGAATAATAAAACGTCTACCCTCTGAAGTCGGAGCTATCGTGCATGTGAGAAATAGTACAACGTTTCTCTGGTCTGCATCCCCTTAACAATTGTGTGTATTGAGCCGTACTGTATTGTACCCATTTTGCAATCTGTTAAATAAAGTTCATTCACATTTTGTATCATAATAATCATAACACAGCGGCTGATACACTCACTTGTTCTGCACTTGGTGAGTAGACCATCGCCGTCGGAAGCGTGTAATTAGCACTTTTCAGAAGCTGTGTGGTCTGGTCTTGAACTTTCCATAACGTGTCTCGATAAATCCATTTGATTAGATCCAGCACTGAATGCATTTAGTGATTATCAATTTTCGATGACGACGATTGCCGATAGCCGCTTGGCATTTCCTGGTTGATAACGGACATAGGACCCGTGATGTCACACGAATGCGACTGCTCTCCCGCAGACGTTAAGTTGGTGAAGTTGATTTGTCAGAACAGTAGGTGGCAGTATGCACCTTTCTGTTGTTGCGACCCCATAGAATAAGAAGAAGAGATTTGTCAGATGAGAGCTGCGTGAAGCGCAGCTATGTCCCTATTTTCAGAGCAAGACATTTTGATCGATTTCTTTTTTAGTTCATGTTATTAGATTAGGCAATTATTGTATACACATGAAGCACTAGATAGACTATTTGTTTAGTTAAATAGTTGTCATTCTATATTTTTAATGAAACATTCAAAGGCATCTCCGCGGCACCCCTGGCAGCTCTCCGCGGCCCCCTGTTGAGAACCACTGCCCTAAAGTACCCGAAATACCCCAAAGTATACCCTGGTACCCCAAAGTACCCTAAAATACCCCAAAGTACCAGAAAATACCCCAAAGTACGCCAAAATACCCCAAAGTACCCTAAAATAGCCCAAAGTATACCCCAAAGTACCAGAAAATACCCCCAAAGTATACCCCAAAATACCAGAAAATACCTCAAAATACTCCAAAATACCCTAAAGTACCCCAAAATACCACCAAAGTACCAGCAAATACCCCAAAGTACCCTAAAATATCCCAAAATACCCCAAAGTATACCCCAAAATACCCCAACGTACCAGAAAAGACCCTAAAATACCCCAAAGTACCCCAAAACACACCAAAGTACCCCAAAATACCCCAAGTATCCCCAAAATACCCCAAAGTACCAGAAAATACCCCAAAGTATACCCTAAAATACCCCAAAGTACCAGAAAATACCCCAGAGTACGCCAAAATACCCCAAAGTACCCTACAATACCCCAAAATAGCCCAAAAAGTACCAGAAAATACCCCAGAGTACCAGAAAATACCCCAAAGTATACCCCAAAATACCTCAAAATACTCAAATACCCCAAAGTACTCTAAAATACCCCAAAGTACCCCAGAATACCCCAAAGTATACCCCAAAATACCACCAAAGTACCAGAAAATACCCCAAAGTACCCTAAAATATCCCAAAGTATACCCCAAAGTACCAGAAAATACCACAAAGTATACCCTAAAATACCACAAAGTATCACGAAATACCCCCAAAGAACCTCAAAGTTCCCCAAAGTATACCTCAATGTACCACAAAATACTGGCTCAGAGGTAGAGCAGGGCATATCATATGGTTAATGGTTTGGTCAGTGGTTTGAATCCCAGCTCCTTCTGTTCACATGCCGAAGTGTCCTTGGGCAAGACATTGAACCCCAAATGAGCAGGTAGTTAAGTGCTATATCAGGGTTTCCGTTAGAAAAAATTGTTGCCGGTCTCCGTGACCTGCAAGATTTCAACTACCGGACAAATGAGATTAATTCCGGTCATAGTTTATTGAGCTTTAAAACAATTGAGATAGGCAGGCTATATATAAAGAATGTCATCCTCAAGGCATGTAGATTTATAATATTATTACTTAAAACTAGGCTACTTTTGCGTATACAGTCATTAATATATTCCAAATAAAATAAGTCCCTCGATACTCCGTCTCCGTGCTGCTGCTGACTTGAAATAAAATAGACCGCGTATGTGGCAGTCGATACACACACACAGAATATATGCACCGAATTTCAGCAGTCTGTTATAATCACATTTTTATGAGCTAACGAATTCCGTTATATTGGACATTTGTATTAATTATATCAAGCGAAGAACTGAGAAAGCAGAGAGAGTAGGATTCCGCAGAACAACGGCAACATTATCGTGGTTTGCGTGACTACTCTCTCCACCTCAATGTCACGCGGTCGAAAAGGGCGCTTGTCTATTGGACAGTGGAAATGTGTGTGTGGCTGCGATCCTGTGTGTGCGCGCGCGCGTGTGTGTGTGTCTGTGTGTGTACTGCGGAGCCCAGATCAGCGGAGCCGAGTTTTGACATGGCATTGATCCATTGTTCTATTGAAGCACATTAATTACCACCATCCTCTCGCTAAACAACTTGTAGACCACAGTGTTTTTATGAGTGCCCACAAGTAGCCGTTTTAATAATATAATAAGCCGCGCGCCTCGGTAATAATAATAAGC
The DNA here is from genome assembly GCF_963971535.1 of Notolepis coatsorum. Taxonomy (NCBI): domain Eukaryota; kingdom Metazoa; phylum Chordata; class Actinopteri; order Aulopiformes; family Paralepididae; genus Notolepis; species Notolepis coatsorum. The sequence goes on from NC_140173.1 coordinate 125,915,308, forward strand.
CGCGTTTTTTCTTCCTTCTTCCCAAGATGCACAGACATAGATAGATAGATAGATAGATAGAGAGATAGATAGATAGATAGATAGATAGATAGATAGATAGATAGAGAGATTAGATGCAGTGTGCTTGTTTTGCAGTGAGTGCTGCGAGCAGTGGTAATAATAATCACTTCCTATATTTGGTTCGCGTTTGGTCCGATGAAGCGAACCGAGACCTACGTTTTTAAAGCTCTCGCTGACAACGTCGTTGTCATTATTAGAAGCAACGAGGAAACAAATGTAATGATCGTTTCGTTCATCGCATAGGCTATTTAATTTTAGCCTATTTTAATACAATTGAAATAATCAAATTGTGCTTAGACTCAGGGAATTATTTTCACCGGACATTAAGACCGGAGAAATTAAATATGTCGGACTTCAAGAGATTTTGCCGGACAAATACCGGTAATTACCGGCTAACGGAAACGCTGTGCTATATATGTGGAGTCCATTTCCCATTCCCAAAGTACCACATATTTTCAAAACAAATGTTTATTTTAATATATTATAATCTCCAAATGTAATAACATCTGTATTGAACAATGAACACTGAACAAACACTATACTTATTTTTTCATCAATTTTATTTTAACACTTTAATCGCCGGAAACGCCGAAACTCGTCATTCCCCGCCATGCTCATTCTGCCGAAGACGCCGTAACACGTCTTTGATATCAATATTTCAAAAATCTGTGATTGAAATCATATTTCTCCACCGGGGACCTGAGATATACTGCTGAGCAGTGGCGTCGTTAGCCCTGGGCTTCCGGGGCTTTAGCCCTGGGCTTCCGGGGCTTTAGCCCCGGATGTTTTTCTCCTAGCCCCGGATCTAAAAAAAAAAAAAAAAAAAAATTGTTTACATTTTTATTTTTTTTAATTTTACTTTTTTTTTTTATGTCAGCATCCCCATTGTCTTTGCTGAATGTTTGTTAGTGTTTGGTATTTTTTGTTGGTTTTTAGTACTTTTAAACATTTTTAGTAAGTAGTTTTCATTTGATCCTATAATTTTTCATTCACCGATTTGTGGACTTTTTTTTTAGTGTCCTGAAAGGCGCCTTATAAATCAAATGCATTATTATTATTATTATTATTATTATTATTATTATTATTATTATTATTATTATTATTATTATTATTATTATTATTATTATCATCATCATCCAGGAGGGAAAAGACACTTTGGATAGTAGGGACTGCATCTCTGCCTGTCCTGACCAGGAAACACTTTGCAACTGTGATCTCCTCTGGCAATAGTTGGATATTGTAATGTGTGGCGAGGGGTTGCAGCAATTCCACTGAGAGAAACTGGTCTGAGGCTGGATAACATGCCTGTATGCCTCTCATAAGTTGTTATCCAACTCATGAGAACCTGCTCTCAAGCTCTGGATAGAACAGTCTCTGTCTCAGCTGATCTCCTGAGCTGAGGTCTGAGCTTGTGCCACAAGATGCCATTACATATGGCCTTTGTCCTGTCATACATGTCCACTGCCATCTCTGAGGTGCGATAACCTTTGAGTGTGTCCTGCACTGTGCTTTTAAATAGTACAGATAGGTATTGAAGATGTGCACTTTAACGCAGCAGCACCTGGAGCCTCCATACCCATGTCCAGTGTCCACTGACAAAGACATGCTCATGATACTGTGATAAACTATAATAAGCTTTAATCGAACCCTGGTTCATTTCCTCGGATAGTCCGGTTGGTTTGGGGTGGTGTGAAAGCTCATTCACTCTTGCAAGTGAACCCTGCATTTGAGATGTGAATGCAAAGCGGACCAAAGGCAGGAAAATACCCAAAAATCTAATATCTTTTTTATGAGACTTTTTTTTTCCGATTGCTTAAGCATGATTTTTAAAACGGGCCCGGTGTTTCAAAACACACAATTAGCACAACCACACACACAATTATCAGAACACCTCAGATCCTTTGCTAAATTAAACACTTGTCAAAACCATACACTAATTTAAAAAAACTACATTTTGTTACTATATGAAACACACGTTTTATATGACTTAATTCTGTTTGAACCAGTTACTCACACTGCTGTGCTTAACCTAAAACACATTTAGCTATTCTACTTCTCAGTGATTAGAGTACTGTAAGTGAAGTACGCAGAGAATGTGCAAATATACAATAAATTCACCAAACACTACACAAGACCAATGCTGTAGACTGATGAAAATATTATTTATTTATCTACATATACCCAAATCAATGATGCAGACTGCTGGAAAAAAAACATTTTCTCTCCATATACCCAAATCAATGATGCAGACTGATAAAATTTAAATAGAGTACAGAAAATACTAGACATTATCTCTTTGCCTAGCTGGATCTGGCAAGATACTTTTTTGCTCTGTGTATTGTTTTGCAAAAAGTGTGAGGCTGACATTGTGCTTATAGAGGTGCAAATCTGGGCCTATGTTTTGCTCCTTGAGTGTAATGTTTTGATAATTGTGTAATACTTTTGATTTGAGTGTTTATGCAATTGAAGAAAACTGTAAAGACTAGAGATTAACTGTTTATTTCTTTTGTACATAGGCTGTGCATATGTTTGTTTGTTTGTTTATTTGCTTATGTGTATGATTCTTAACTGTTTTTATTTTGTTATTGGTGTATATGTGTGTATGTATGTACAGTATATGTATATATATATATGTGTATATATGTATATTTGTACTCCTGTTGGGGCCTCTTGGACCAGATCAATGTTTTATCTGGCTAAATAAAGGTTAAATAAATAAATAAGAAACTGATGATTTGGTCCTGTTAACTTTGAATTTTCTATGGGGACTGCCCAGATCCCTCTCATGGACATGGACCTCACTTTGAGAACCTCTAATGATTCTAGTTCTTCAGTATTCATCTCTAATTACTCTAAAATTGCGTATTACTGTGTTTAAAAAAAAAATGGGGGGGGGGGGGGGGGGGAACCCCCCTCCACCCCCCTGGGCTGAAGCCCCCAATGTTTTCTAACCCTAAAAACGCCCCTGCTGCTGAGCTCCACTCAATTCTCTAACGGTTCAAGAGCGCCATCTGGTGGCCGATCAGCAGATCGCCCAACAGGAAGTCATGTGGATGAAGTGGTGCTCACCCATATTTCGTCCGGGCACTCGCTATCATTAGCAGGACTCCATCTTGACACAGTGAACACCGATCGGTGCAAATAACTCGACAAACAACATGATTTGGACGTATATACTATTATACAACCTCACCCATATTTCGTCCGGGCACTCGCTATCATTAGCAGGACTCCATCTTGACACAGTGAACACCGATCGGTGCAAATAACTCGACAAACAACATGATTCGGACGTATATACTATTATACAACCTGGAAATGGATCGGGTATTTATACATCCCATAATAGGAATATCTCTGCTCCACGCTCATCGCCCAACGGCGCGAGGAAGATACGGTAAGATCCAGCGTTAATTTCCAACGTGTTCTTTACTAACTGCTCTGATGATCATATCACCCACACTAGATGAATGATATAACGTTGCCCACGGAATTATAAACGACCCCCCGCCCATCCGATCAACATCAGATCATATGTAGTAACTCCTAGAACCACGTCCAGTTGACATTTTTTTTATCTCGCACAGATTCCTACCTATTTGATCATCAATATAATGCATTTAGGGCTATAAATCAAGTTCTGGAGAAAGCTGCAGAAAACCATAAAAACATACTTATACTTTAGACCATAGGTGTCAAACTCATGGCCTGCGGGCCAAATGTGGCCCGCCACGTCATTTGATGTGGCCCCCCAAGAGCTCTGGTAAAAAAAAATATTTTTTTATTTTATTTTTTAACATTAATCTTGGGTTGAAAAATAGCGGCGTTAAAATAATTGTGGGTTAATGCGTTAATAAAGCTTTAACTTTGACAGCCTTAGTTATTACACATTCTTACACATACATGTATGTTGAACATCTGAGGTATTGATGAAGTAACAAAGGAAAAAAGCCAAAAGCACTTACTCCTCAGACATTCTTTGACAATTGTACAGCCCAAAATACAAAAAAGATCCAGGCGGAATAGGTAACAAAGGGTTGAAGAAATATTGTCTGAACTGTCAGATGCAAACTGGCTGTGTGACATAACCGAGCATCTCGCTCAATTGAATAAGAAGCTGTAGGGACGCAAACAAGTCCCACCCAAAACTTGACCAATATAGTTGTGAACTGAGACAACCCTTATTTTGTTATTTTTGAGTACAGTTACAGTTGTGTGTTCATGCAGACACTTAATAGCAATTTCATTACGAATTGAAAATGGTGGACCCTGATGTAAACAAGTCGAAAGTCTTTCTCTGGTCTGCATACCCTTAACAATTGTGTGTATTGAGCTGTACTGTACTGTACCCATTCTGCAATCTGTTAATTAAACTATCTTCCATTAGTTGGATGTATGGCCTCTGCAAGGTTGTGTGCAGCCATTTGTTTTTGTAACATCTGCTACATCTGTCCCACGTGTTCTTTGCAGCTCAGTTGTTAGTTCTGCCCCTCTTGACTGACAAAAAGGTTTTGAACAAACTTAATGTCATAGCTTGTATTTGATGATCTTCTTCTTTGTTATTGACTTGAATGGTTTGATCATTGATTAATGGAGTAATATGGGGTTCTGATCAACTAAAATTCTTTGTTAAAATAACATAAGCTAACATATATTTTTACATCTATGCAAATGCATATGCAATATGTATAACTTGAATAAGTAATAAATACAGAAACAACATGTTTAACAATATGTAAATGAGTAGCTACATTTATTTTACATTACATTAAAGGGGCTATGCACTGCTATTCCTAGCACTATTTGGGCAACTTTACACAATTCCTGTTAGTCTATTGAAGACATTTGTAATTTTTTTTTCAAAAAAATTCATTGTTTTATATTTCTAATCAAGTACTCGAAAACCATCATTTTTCAGCCTCGAGAAATCAGGCTGTTATGGCCTGGCTCCGCCCATAAGCACTTTGAGTGACAGTCAGACCACAGTCTGCACTGGTAGAGGGAGGGAGGGAGGGGGGGGAAGAGAGAGAGTTCAGTTCAGTTCAGAGTTTTTATTTGCCACATGGAATAATACAATCATAGTTTCTTCATTAAAAAATCATAAATAGTCATTCCATGGACAAAAGGAGCAGGAAGAAGAATAAATCTTAGTTATATAGTTACCTGCCCCTTATTCCTAAACTAACATGTATTGTCTTAATGGTCGGCGTATAACCTTATTTACACAAATAATCATTTATACCATGAGAGAGAGAGAGAGAGAGAGAGAGAGATAAGCCCCTCCCTCTCTCTTCCTTTTTTTCTTTCTATCACTCTCCCGTTCGGAGGTGTGTGTCGCGCGGACCTCCGTGCGGCAGGTCCCCCCCCCCCCAAGTGCCCCCTCTCTCTCCCTCCCTCCCTCTCTCTTCCTTTTTTTTTCTTCTATCACTCCCGTTCGGAGGTGTGTGTCGCGCGGACCTCCGTGCGGCAGGTCCCCCCCCCCCCCCCAAGTGCCCCCTCTCTCTCCCTCCCTCTCTCTTCCTTTTTTTCTTTCTATCACTCTCCCGTTCGGAGGTGTGTGTCGCGCGGACCTCCGTGCGGCAGGTCCCCCCCCCCCCCCAAGTGCCCCTCTCTCTCCCTCCCTCCTTCTCTCTTCCTTTCTCTCGGCTCCCTCTCGGCTCTCTCTTCCTCTCGGCCCCGCAGCCCCACTCGCTGTCTAGTCTAGGTAGAATGGGGGCGGGCATTAGCTCCAACCACAGAGCCAATCGCATCACTGTGTCTATCCACAGCGCCCAGTGACGTGCTCAGGGACTTCAAATCAAAATGACCCGATTTACTAGAGGCACAGAGGGGTTGGGCTGAAACGGAGCAATTCGCCAATATGGTATTTAGACCCTAAAACACATTGATACGAACTCCTATTACTATAATACAATGCTAGACTGAAAAATGACATTTATAATGCATGGGACCTTTAACATTTATATGGTCTTTGGCCCTTTGAGGGCAACCATAATGCTGATGTGGCCCTCTGTGAAAATGAGTTTGACACCCCTGCTTTAGACCGTATTTTAGTATGAATATGTGAATGAAAAAGTATAACGTTGCTACACCCTGAACAATAGATATAGGACATTGAATGGGCCATAATAATGTCAATTTAGCAATACAATTTAAAAAGTTATAGCCCTGCAAAGAAGGGGAACTTCTCCATAGACAAATAGAGATGGCGAGGGATGGTAAATTATGAATTTAACCATGGCGATCAAAGTGTTAAATGTTCAACAATACCAAAACAACATCAACAACAATAATAGAACAGTATAAAATGTTTGAACAAATTCCAGTAAGGACGGAAGAAAAGAGACAACAGTAGGCTATACATGACAACATAACAGGACATTCTAACTGTCATTACATTACATTCAGGTCCACAAGATGGCTGAACTAGGAAGAACAGCTTTTTCAAGCTTCACACCCCAAAATACCGCACATTATTGCTGTCTGATATATTGCAAATGTTATTGCTGTCATCTTGGCCAGGTTTCCCTTGCAAAAGAGATCTTGTATCTCAATGGGACTTCCTGGTGAGTTGTGGGATATTTTCAATGTTTTAGCTAATTGTGATTTAAATGGTATAATTCCCATTTTAAAATGTTTTACCATGGTATGTTTGGTATCTTTTTTTAATTCCCATTTTAAAATGTTTTACCATGGTATGTTTGGTATATTTTTTTTCAGCACAGCCTCACATATATGACCTGACAGTTAGTTTTCATACTGCATAATACTGTATTGAGAAAATTTGTTCTTTTTACTATGAACCAATGCAAACATATTCAATCAAGCATATACAACAGTGGAAATGCCCCCTCAGGTAGCATATTTACATAAACAAAAGAGAACAGGGCAGAATTCAATTCAAAAACAAGTATTTTCTTCATACACAGGTAATAAACCCAGACGAAATTTAGATTCTCAACTGGAAAATCTCACCATCATGCTTTTTTAGAAATAGTCAGTAAAAAAGTAAGTAAAAAATTATGGAATGTAACTAAAGTAATGTGCAATAAAAATACTTGTAAAAAGTAAAAGTAAAGAGGAATATTCAATATACATATATACACTATGTAGACTACTGTACATCATATACATATATGTGTGTGTGTGCGACATTGTACTGTGCTGTACTGTGCTGTCCTGTATGTGCTCAACTGTGCCACAATTCGAAACAGTTTCTGCCAATGACGAGACAGAGGGCTACATCACAGCGCTTGCATTTCCAGGGAGTCAGGGTCCTTTTCCCCTCTTTGTGACACTGCTGGCAGATCCTGCGGCCATGTGTGGCTTTCTGTCTGACGTCCTCTGTAGGTGCTGCAATGGCAACAGGGATATGCTCTACCTTCCTGTCAAGAGGAGCTAGTGTGATGTCCACGTCACACAACTCACGCGCTATCTCGCACATGAAGTCCTTGTGAGTCATGTGTGCCTCCTGTTTTGACTTACTGATTTCACAGTGGAGGATGTAGGCGTTGGTGCTCGCGATGTCCACAAACTGGAAGAACATGGTCCGGTACCAGTGGGAAGTTCTGCGGTGTGTGGAGTAGTACTGGATCAGCTGGTCTGAAAGGTCAACTCCGCCCATGAATTTGTTGTAGTGAATCATGGTGTTGGGACAACGAAACATCTTGGTCGTCCAGACCCCATGCACCTTCAAGATTCAAGAGTTTTATTCATCACATAACAGGCATACAGTGAAATGCGGGTGGCCATGCCCGCTTCGATTGTGCAATAATACAAAATAATAAAATAGACATAATAAACAGGTATAAAAATACATAAAGCATATACCGGTACCTTTACTCTCCTCTGGACCATGTCTGTAGGTTGAAGGACCCCTGGGTGGACGGTGGAGCACGCAGACACCTAGACAGAATAGAATAGAATAGAAATTAATCATCCACAGGGAAATTTTACACTACAAATCGCTCACAGTAGAGGAGTACATACCTCCTTTGTGTCCATCCACTTGGTGAAGACCAGGGATCCCTCTCTGATCCATCTAATGGAGCCTCTCTCCGACTTCGTGGTGAGGGAATTTGGTCTGCCCTTGGGACACCCTTTCCGGTTGTCCCTGTACGTACCACAGGCTCCAAACTTCATGGCAAGCAAGTCCAGGAACAGCTTGGGACTGGTGTAGTAGTTGTCGACGTAGATGTGGTATCCAGTCCCAAGGTACGCTGGCTGAATAATAATAATAACAATAATACATCAATTAGGTATAGCACTTTTCCAAATGCTCAAAGACACTTTACAGAGCAAAATAAACAATACAGTTTTAGTAGAAAAAATATTATACCTGAATGAGATCGACAACGGCATCATAGGTCAGACCGTGTGCAGTTGTCGGCTGGTGTATTTTGCCGAGGTAGACATTGAAGTTCAGAGTGTAGCCGTTATCGGAGTCGGCCAGCACAAACAGCTTGATCCCCCGTTTTATTGGCTTGTCCTTCATGTACTGGGTAGGTAGGTAGGTAGGTAGGTAGGTAGGTAGGTAGGTAGGTAGGTAGGTAGGTAGGTAGGTAGGTAGGAGGTAGGTAGGTAGGTAGGTAGGTAGGTAGGTAGGTAGAGGCCTAAGAATAAGATAATAATAGAGTATGGGCGGCTACGTGGCGTAGTGGGCAAGACGCTCGCCACGAAATCTGGAGACGCTGGGCTCGCCTGTTCGAGCCCAGCGCTCCACATTTGCTTTCAGTTTAGCTGGTCGTCCGTACTAATACACATTGGCCGTATTAGGGGGTGGGAAACTGATGGGTGGGGATCGGGCGTTGTGGACAGCGACTCCTACAGGTCGGTTGGTGCGCCTGCGCAGTAGAATCAGGAAGTGTCGGGGGCAGCGTGAGCCTCCCACGCGTTACTCCTCGCCACTGAGAGATCGAGCTGCGCAGGTGAAAAGATGCGACTGCTGTTACCTCAAGTGCCGGAGGGGACTCGTGCTATGTATGACTTAGTCCACATTGCAGCCGGCTTGTGGGAGGCAAGAAACAGCGTCCGTGACAGGGGAGGGTTGAATTGGATGATACGAAATTGGGATGGGAGAAAGAGAAAATATAGAAAATGGGAGAAAAAGTGGATACAAAAAAAAAAGATAATAATAGAGTACGTACCGGCACAGCTTGTCGTACTGCGGTGTTCCCTTCTTGGTGTCATTGGTGTCATCATCCACTGGATCGCTCATGTGGAGGTTCCATCGGATCGACCTGAAGTCAAAGTCAGCTTTATTGTCGCTTCTCATAACATAGGACACTATACATGTAACTGAGGGGTTACAAAACCCTGACTGTATTAAAGATTGTGATGATTAAACCACTGCTAGTTATGTACTTTAATTACTGGCCAGACAGTACATCTAATATATGGCAGACACTCATAATAACACGGCACTGACAAAGGAATATCATTTGAGGGTATTTATTATTATGCAGTAAATGTTACAGATATGAGAATTAGGGTTGCGCTTGTATGGCGAAGAATAGGCATAAAGTCATTCAGTAGCATAAGTCAATGGGAATATAATAGTTCCTACGATGGGGCACTAGGCTAACGCCGCCTGGCGTAGAATGGCAATTATAGAGGGCAACGCTGGTACCGCTGGAGACAATGGGGTTCCTCCCAGAGTTGTAAGTTCTGGAGGAGAGCGGAATGTTCGGATACTGAACTGAATTGAAGAAGAAGGGGATTCACGTACAGAAGCCAGTCCTTGTAATCCAAAGCTCAGCATCAAAAGCAATAACTGTAATCCAATTGCTCGATAGCAACGATGATAGTCAGCTAGCCTCGGTCCATGAGGCCAGCCCGAATGTAGATCCTCACGGTGTTTAAATCCAAACGACAGTGGAGATAAACGATGCTCTTCTCCAGGTAGTACGTTCCACAATCAATATAATCCAACCAATACTGGTTCTGCAATCGCCGCCGTCGGTTCTCCTGTGCACATGTCCAGTAGGTTCTCCGACTAGGCCTCCTCGTGTGCTGGTACCAATGTATTTAGTCCACGCGCACTGGCTAAGGTCCACTAGCTAAACGAACGAACTGCTGGGTAATGCTACACACGAACGAACTGCGGTTGGCACGATACACAATAAATTAACGACTCTTTACTTCACATTAAGCTAAGTCGAACTTGACGTTACTGCATTAAATCTGACACTTTTACTATTCACTTCGCACATGGTTCTCAACGCTCTGTTAAACGCACTGCTTCTCACTACACTAGTGGATGAACGAATTACTTGATGAACAGCTCTACTGGTGTTCGCACCTGCCGCGCTATATATACTTAAGTGGCTTTCTAGTGCCAAAACCTAACCACTTGCCCGGAATTAATGCGCTGCCAAGGGCATGTCCTGACTAGCCCAGACTCGCCCTTGAACCTGTCTGAGTGCGAGACTGCCTGGCGCCGTCGTCAGGGGGCATTATCCATAAGGAAAGTGAATATTACTAGGATTTACACGCAGGCTTAAAGGGATATAACGTGTATATATAAATAATATACAAGGTATATAAAACAATAAATGTAGATTCTCAGCTTTAATCTGGCCCTTCACAACAATAAACATAAGTAACATATGGGACACGATGTACATACACTATACAAGACTATATATTATACCTGAATCGGTCCCGGACCATGACCAGCCTTGGAAATGGCACAGATAGCATGTGCTGTACTTTCCAGTAGTCCGGGATGGACGGCAGATGAAGGAGCGCCGTGAACAACTCCAGGCCGATGAATTTGGACATCTCCTCTGCGTCGACATCCACCCACTTGTGCTTCTGGCCCCGAGCTGTCTTTCTTGCAGCATACTTGTTCGTGTTGTCAGCCACGGTCTTCATTGAACCTAGGGAGAAAAACAACATAAACAGATCTTTAGGGGAGTATGCTGCGTAAAACAACATAAACAGATCTTTAGGGGAGTATGCTGCGTGGGCATCAAGCTGGGGTCCTGGGGGCCTGCGAGGCATGAAACGGCTGACTGGCGGGGCTTGGTCAGGATCCTTTTCAGTCTTCCAGGGTGTCCGATCTGCCTGGGCTGCGGGTCTTTGCCTGGACCGGGACCTGGCAAGGGTGCTTCCGGTCGATGTTCCAGGTAAATCATCATCATCATCATCGCTGTGTAGACAATGACATGTAAATACTTTATTTTCAACTTTTATGAACAGTTTTATAAACAAAAGCACTAACTTCCATAATAAGTCTGTCTCACCTGTCTGGGTCATTTGACCTGGCCGGGCCCCTCCTAGCTGAGCCTTTTCCCCTTGTCCTTCCGGTCGTTGTTCCCCGCCTGGCTGGGCCACTTGTCCTTGGTCCAAGTTGTTCTGGTATCTCATCGCTGTAGACAATACTAAATACTTTATTTTCAACTTTTATGAACAGTTGAACAGTACATCATACAGTAAGCAACCCTTTTATTTCGTTTCTTACCTGGTCCTGATCAACACAAAGAAGTGACCCCCCCACCCCCCATCAACACAAAAGAAGTGACCACCCCACCCCCCATCAACACACAGACACACACTGTCCCCCCATTGCTCACACAACGCTCTCTCAACATTCCATTCTGTATATTGTGTAAGATGTGACCACCCCCCCCAGTTGTAGCCATCCACACACACACACACACTCTGTATATTGCAAAGTCTGCAAGCAATAAAATAAAAAATAAAAAGCAATAACAGTGTCTCACCTGTCGGTCTCATGAATGGCTTCCCCAGTCTCCTCTCCTCTCATTCCTCTCCTAGTCCTGTGTACAATTCCATGTAGAAATACATTATTTTCAACTATACTAAGTGTTTTATTCAAACGTTGTACATGTGTGAGGTGTTTCCCAGACAGAACAGTGAGATAATATAGCTGTACAGTACCTGTCGGGGACGAAAGATGGGTCATCGTCGGAGCCAGATTGTTCACATACTTCCGAGCCCGTTTCCGAGCCAATTACAGCATCAATTTCCATGTCATCTTCGAAATAATCTTTGCGTATAGGACGCACTACAACTCGCTTCTCCATGATACCAAAATTTTTTCCAAAAAGTCAAATTTTATACGCAAACTTGCTCCGACAATCTTCTGACTGCTAGCTTCCAAAACACGAGGTCTGAGCAATGGAAAAGTCTAGAAGCCTCTGGAAGGAGGTAGGCCTGGGTCTACAGCTTCCGTTTCCGTTTACAGTGTGATGATACGATATTCCTAGCCAAAGTTATTCAACAAATACAAAATACATGTGGCACATTTTACGCACGCGTAAAAGTTTTATAGCACGAATTTAAATGATCCTGGTTGTTATTTATTGTTTAATCAACACGAAATAAAAAGTAGCGTGTAGTTTCAAGCTCACGTCATAATGCTACGTCGGAAAAAACCCGGAAATTGTCTACATTTCCCAGGCAGATCACGTCAAACAACGACGTCATTCTATGCCGGCGATATCAGGGTCGCCTAAGCGTATACAAAATAAAATTGTATTCTGTCATAATTTTTTTTTTTTTTAAACTAAATCAAATCTCTTATGAGCATGCATGAAGTGAACATACTTATGTCTTCGCTTTTCTTCTTTTTGAAGTTCGCAAATTTTTTGTCGTTCTTTTTTGGCCAGGCTTTTTGGCTAGCTGGGGTACCACTGGAATGCTCAACTGACCATCATTTGATTCTATTGTTTTAGCCTTAGGTACCATCTTAACTTTCAAGAACTTTAAATATAGCTCATTCTGCTCATCTTTAGTTTTAGTGTCCCATATGACATTGGGGACCTCATATCTTTTAAATTCTGGCTTTAAAGTATAATTACCTTTGTCCATGAAGGCATCTGCGCACATCTATATTTTGAAGTTGAGAAATTTGTTGGAGTTTTAATCAGATCTGGTAACTTTTGTGGTTTCCAATTAGTAGCCAGCTTAATTACATGATTCATTGCTTCACAATTATTATTTGTCCAATTATCAGGAATCCATTTCTTTCTGTTCTTTGTCTCCATTCTTTTCTTTTTCAATGTAGGTATTAACTTAGAGAAATATATAATGAACTCTGGGCAATTTGATTCTATATGTTTCAAGTTCAAGTACCTTTTCACAAAAGTCATACTCGTTTTTACAGTACGTAAGATAATTAGCATTATGGAACAGCGTATTCTCAAGTACTGCTCTCTGTTTTGCGTCCATTCCCACTTTTTGTGAATATGTTTTGAACACAAAATATGACTCGCTTCAGGAAACAAAGACTCTATGGCCTCTAAAATTGCCCGTTCCTGATCGGATCCAATAACTATGTCCTCACTGATATTTATTTCTGTTGCTAAATATGCCACCGACAACTTTGATTTCAAATGGGCAAATAAATCATGGTAAGTCTCAAAGCTGCCGTCCCAGTGCAAATACAGTGGCCCAATGAATAATGGTGGCTCTCCAGTCTCTTTCTTAAAACGTTTTGGGTTTTTGAACACAGTCACTGCTAAGAAGCAAGCCCCCAAATTAAATGTGCGATCCACTCCTAAAACAGATGTAGCATCCTGCCCACAACAAAATCTTCTAACATCTTCTAATTGTTCATCAAAGTAAAGGATGACACAAGGTGGTTTTCCCTTCCTAGAAATGATTTGCTGAACATAATGATTTTCCTGCAACATATTCAGAACTGTCTGAAGCTCATCAGCAGTTCGATTACCAGAAGGCCTCTGGTCTTTTGATACTTGATGTTTTATATTCCTGACTTGTTTTAAATCTCGAGGTGCATTTTCCTCATCTTCCATAACTAACTGTGCATATACATCACAAGGTGTCTGGGTTTGCACCGCCTGAGCCACTCTTTCAGTCACCTCTGTTTGTGTTCTGATAAACTGAGATGGATTTTTCTTAGCATTTGCATGATAACTGAGTGTTATGGGGAATGTGCCTAGATATTCCCACACTGCAATGTCGGCCCTGTTCACTGGAAAATATCCTGGAGGCCTCTCAATCCATGTTATCCTCCTCATGAAATTAGTATCCCTCTTAAATTTAGTGTAATAACGGCCCATTATTACAATATATGTTGCCTCTGGTTGTGGGTCTAATTTCTGCCAGACCTTGTTTCTTATCTTGCCATATACCCCCTGTCTAAAATCTACATGTGTCAGTGTCGCGGGTGGGGGTATGTGGGTGTCTGTATGGGGGTGTGGATGTACCTGCGGGATCCCAAGAGGAGGACGTGCCCCGGGATGGTCTGGAGGAGGACCTAAAGGCTTACCTGGCTGATATAACAGGCAAGTGTATATCGGCCTATGATGGGTATTCGAATCACCGTCACTGTACTGCACCATGCTGTCCCTTCTTTCTTGTCTAGACGGAGTCCAGGAAGTCCCGGTGGGAGAGTGGAGAGCCATCCTGGGAGGATGGTGATTTTGTGCAGAAGACAGCGACAGCAGGCGAGTGCAGGACCACCAGGGGGGGGGGTAGCCTACTTAACGTCATGCAGTCTACACATGTGTGCCCTCTTTCTTACGCAGCTGGGGAGTGTCGTTGGAGGGAGTAAGAAGTGGATTGGCTGGCTGGCGTGGCGGGGCGGTGCCCATAAGTACTGGCGCTGTTGAAAGGAGGATCAATGGTGGACAGTAGCAGAAAGAAACGGGAGTCGAGAGGACGACACCAGAGGACGCAGAGCTGCAGGAGTACGAGGACACGCAACTCTTTTTGTCTTGTGCTTTTCTCCAGTGGAACATTTTCCTGTTGCCGACTGCGGTGTCCCCCCCGCTGTGGAACGGGTGGAGCCTCAGACAGGAGAGACATTGTCGCAGCACTGCACGCCGTGAGTAAATGGATACAAGATATCAGAATACGCGCCTGACAAGCGAACTGTTTCCCGAGCGATCAATGAAGAAATAGAAGAACAGTGACTGCATTGGAATTATGAATAATATTAACAGCGTGGAGCTGAAGATTATCAGAACGGCATGCAGTAAGCCAGTAAAACTGTAGAAGATTTGAGCCCAGTATTTTGGACGCTCCACCCTCTGTGAACTACCTCTCTCTCTTTGTTTTATCATATGGAGAATATATAAATTGTGCATAGTGACGAACCCGTGAACGGGGGGACTTTGCTATTACTTTGCTATGCCCTCGCTTGGAGTATACTAAAACACCCCAGTACGGACAGAACGGTTTTAGCCCGAAGGCGTGAGGGGCTACGGGAGCGGAAGGGGGAGGCGTCCTTCCGGCCCTCACCTTCGGGCCCCGGTCATAACTAAACCTTTTTTTGTATTGTTTGTAACTCAGCGCTTCCACTGCCCCAAACCTAGGTTAGGATATGAGAGGAGTATTCTAGGCCTGGTCACAACCCCTAGCGGTGAACAGCACCCACTATTCTATCCCAGCCCCCTTAGTTGCTGTGTGACACTTAGTGTGTATTTACATAACCTGTGTTCTCTATAATCATTTGCCGTGACTCCCAGAGAGATGGTGTGATATATATACCTATTTTAGGCTATTTGCAGTGAACTGTGTTTTGAGGTGTAGTGTGATTCTAGACTAGTGTGTGATAGTCATAGACCCGTGTGCAGGGTGAGCACTTTTATTCACGTGTGTAATGCCTCAGGGGCGGGGATAGGTAGCGTGGGTGGGAGTAATAGCCTGGGGGTGGGCTGTCAGGGCATTGAGCGCTTCCTCCTTTTTAACTACCCTAAGCCTAGGAGGCGTGGGTCTTTTAAATAGGTTAACTAGTAATTATTTATGTAAAGTATAACCCTTGTGTTAGATATCTATTTTTCCTACAATAAAAGCGTTCTTACTGTTTCTCAAAGCATTCTCCCGTGTCTGTTTGTGGTCTTGGGGAAATTCGTTGTGGTAGGTCGGCTGAGCCCTTTGGGAAGTGTATCCGTACATTTGCACACCTTAACCTTAGACCTGGATACTTCCCGTGGGGGTCTGGCGACATCAGTTGACCATTTTTTAGCACATAGTGTGTTCTTGAGGTGTTACCTGAGGTGCTCTTCCAGACTCCACAGTCATCAACAAAAATACTGTGTTGATTGTTCTCTCTTCTCATTCTATTGAGGGAATTGTTTATAAAGAAAAATTTGTTTTGTTTCATTCCTTTAGGGACATGCCTCAACACATTATCTTCTGGTGCACCTGAGATCAAGGCGAACATTCTGTTTATTTCCATAAAACGGCCTTGAAGACAAGTTGATTCAGACTCGAACAAGGAGGGCTGCAGCGTCTTTGTGGTGTGAATCCTGTGTCTTTTTGAAGGTGCTCTTGGATGAGGGAAGTCAGTTGAATACAAATAAGGAAGTTCCAGGCACTCTTCTTGTATATAAAAAAGCTTTAATAAATAGCTTAGTTCATATTAGAACCATTAAAAAACACCAACATGTTTCGGCCTCTCTATCGGCCTTCTTCAGGGCATACAGACATACAAATGAGTAAACAGAGCTATAGACAAGGTGGAGGCTGTGCTGATTGCTCTATTGAGCTCAGGTGTGTGTACCTAGTCAGCCTGAGGTCTAGCTGTCACAATAGTATGTGCCTCTAGAGCAGGGGTCGCCAATTAGGTTTTGCCGCGGGCCAGATTTTCCCCAAGCCCTTGCTTCGCGGGCCAGGATCAAAAACAATGGCTAATTTAATATACTGATATTGAAAAAAGACAAACGTTTTTCTCTGGTCTGCATCCCCCCAACAACCGTGTGCACTGCGCCGCACTGCACTGCACCCACTCTGCAATCCGCCAAACAAAGTTCTCACTCATCCATTCATTCATGAACAGCTCTCAGCTGTTGCAGATCACCGCGGCGCCGGTGTTCTGCGCGCAGGAGTGCTGGCAGCAGAATTCGAGGAAGAGTAGAATTTTGCAGAACACCGGCGGGTGATGAACAGATCAGAATGCATGAAAACACGACTCACCATACCTTCTTGTTTGTTGTTAAGTCCTCCAAAATCCCTGCTAATGTTTGAAACATGTCATATCCACTCGCCGCCCTCCAATTCCAGATTGGCGTTGAATGCAGCTACTTTATCTGCCAACTTGCCTCGTTGTTGTTGTTGTTGTTGTCGCCACATATTATGCAGAGAGGACGTCGGCTCGGCACGCAAGAATCACCGACCTGTTACGATAAACCCGTATTTTAAGTATGGCTCCTGTTTATTAAAAGAAGCGTTATATTTCCCCGTTGCAAAGAATCTATCCAAAGATGTTTGTTTTGTTTTCTTCAACTCGCTCGCGAGTCGCATCTCGAACGCGGAAGTGAAAGTGTGTTAGGGAAAGACACAGGGCCCGGTGGGACTATTCCATTGGTTCTCCCAGTCCACCTGACCATTTCTAGCATTTCAATTGGCTATAGTGACAGACATGCTTTTGATGACTGCCGGTAGATAGATACAGCTTCACAATAAAAGACACCTTGGCGTCCCGAGTGAATATTTCCTGTGCGTCAAATAAATATCATATTCTCAAAATAATCTGACGGCCAGAAATTATTGCTGGCGGGCCAATGTTGGCCCGCGGGCCGCCTATTGCCGATCCCTGCTCTAGAGGTCCTCAAACATCTAGAGACCATAACAAGCATAAATCATCATATATACAATTCTAGTTTAAAATCTGTTTACTCATTTGTCAGCAATTGGGTTTTGCTCAGGAGGAGCTCCACCATTGGTGTCGTGCGTCAACATTTAACATTTTTAATATTTAATAATTGATTTTTTTCCACCATGGAAACTGGTTTCTCCTACTCGGAGGAAGATGGGAGACGTATTATCACCAGTTCGACACTTATGGACAATTTTACAGTCACAGACTCCTAATAATGCAGATATGAATGACTTCTATGCTGAACTCAAGCGCCTCAAGGAGAAGGACGTCAAATTGGATTTAAATGCTATAGCACTCTCAGACTACTGGAGAAAGGGTTATATCCCTAGAGGTCTTAGAATTAAGAAATTCCCAGCCTATGGCTCAAAGGACAATGGAGATTTTAGAAATAAATGGGAAGCCATTCTGTCCAAATGCTCCTCAGATTTAATGCTCCTCTTAATTGAGGAATCTAAAAAGGATAGGCTAATCATCCAACAAGAAATGTATACAATCAATGAGAAGCTGACAGCCCTTAACCCTTTCTCTGCCACGCTTATATCCATCCTTGTAGCCAGTCTGCCAGCTCTATTTGTCTATGGAGATGTTCACCTACTTTGCAGGGCTATAACTTTTTAAATTGTATTGTTAAATTGACATTACTATGGCCCATTCAACATCGATTAGCTATCGTTCAGGATGTAGGAACGTTTTACTTTTTCATTCACACATTCATACAAAAATACGGTCTAGAGCAGGGGTCAGCAACCTTTTTGACATGGAGTGCCTGTTTGAAATATAGTTGTAACTAGTGTGCCTCAACAATATTCCATGCATCGTAATTTTTTTTCTCATAATCAGGTATTTTTAATGATAATTTTTACATTATTACATCATTATTGTTATTGTTTTATTAACAATATTATTATGATGGTTGTATCAACCCTAAATCTGAGTTGGGGGGGGGGAATGCAATGCAGACAAACAGCTGCATACAGTGCGACCATTTCACTCACATTTGCCCATTCATTTTTGGACACATCACACACCATCGGTGTGTGTACTGTACGTGTAATGTCATAGCTCCACCTACAGGCCTAATGGAGAACACCAGGAGAACACCAGGATGTGAATGGAGGGTGAATGTGAGGTATATCGTGTAAATACGTTTTGATTGATCGCAAGACTACACTGTAAAAAAAAAAAAAAAAAAAAGTTACCAGAACTTAAAAATATTGAGTTCAGTTACTGTGCATTAACACTATGCCGTCCGAGAACGATATACGTGTTTTGAAAAAGAGCGTTATTCCATATTTATAACGCTTCTTAGGTACCCGATCCACTACCAGCAGCATCTTTTCACATATTTGATTTTCGAAACATGCAGTACCGGCCAGACCCTGCTCCACTGCAGTATCATTATGTGAATAAAAAAAAATGGAAGTACAGTTCTGTGGGCGGATCATAGTTCCTTGATCCCAGCCGAACATCCTCCATCTTGGATCAGCTTGGCGAGCGTTTTTTTCAGCATGGAATAATGGGATTTATGATTAGCCAATGTGCATATCGATCTACCAGAATCCGATGACTGGTGAGGAAATGCTGCCGGCGATCACATGGCCTGACGGTAGGATAATATTACCCCAAATTACAGCTGGATTGGACATTGTTTTATAACGTCAATGAAAATGCTATATTGAACGCACCAGCGTTTCCGCTAGCCGGTAATTACCGGTATTTGACCGGCAAAATCTGTTGAAGTCCGACATATTTAATCTCAACGGTCTTAATGTCCGGTGAAAATAATTCCCTCTAAGCACAATTTGATTATTTGAATTGTATTAAAATAGGCTAAAATTAAATAGCCTATGCGATGAACGAAACAATTTGTTTCATCGTTGCTTCTAATAATGACAACGACGTTGTCAGCGAGAGCTTAGTGCTGGGTGTGCGAGTGCATGTGCAGCTGCAGAGCCGGAGCAGCAGCGGCACAGTGCAGTACTCCAATTCAGCCATTGGCAATTCAGCTGTTGGGTGGGGGGCGCTGCTGAGCGGTCCCCAGATAGAGCCAGAAAAGAGCTGAATCTGCTGCTCTGCATCGACATACTCTCGCAAATAAGTCATTGGGAGGTGGAGAGAGAGTCGTCACACGATAATGTTGCCGTCTCTCTCTGCCAAATTTCTCAGTTCTTCGCTTGATATAATTAATACAAATGTCCAATATAACGGAATTCGTTAGCTCATAAAAATGTGATTATAACAGACTGCTGTTTATTAATTTAGGGCGACTGCCCACAGACAATTTTTTTATTTAAAGTCGGCAGCAGCACTGAGTCTCGGGACTTATTTTATTTGGAATATAATGACTATACGCAAAACTAGCCTAGTTTTAAGTAAAAATATTATAAATCTACATGCCTTGATGATGTCATTCTTTTGTTTTGTTGTCATTCTTTTGCCTATCAATTGTTTTTAAGCTCAATAAACTCTGACCGGAATTTCTCTCATTTGACCGGTAGATTGAAATCTACCGGACACTGAGGCCGGCAACAATTTCTTCTAACGGAAACCCTGGAACGCACACTGTATTGCTGATCAATAATAGTAATCGGCGTTCCCCGCCGCCCCCATTTCATCCATAGATGCTCTGTAATAGTCCGGATGCTACGCAGTTTGTTTTATTTCATTCGTATATATATACAGCAGAAATGGCGCTTGATATAACGGCGCCAACGTTTAGCCTATTATCTAGCTTCCTGCAGAAAAGCCTAGACTAAAAGCGCGATAAAGCTTATATTCACGACGCTATAAAATGACAACCAACAGATGGATTTTTATTTTCTTTAAGCCATTATGAAGGCACGGTTTATGCCAGGGGTCAGCAACCTTTTTGACATAGAGTGCCTGTTTGAAATATAGTTGTACCTAGTGTGCCTCAACAATATTCCATGCATCGTAATTTTTTTCCCCCTCATAATCAGGTATTTTTAATGATAATTTTTACATTATTACATCATTATTGTTATTGTTATTATTAACAATATTATTATGATGGTTGTATCAACCCTAAATCTGAGTTGGGGGGGGGGGGGGGGGGATGCAATGCAGACAAACAGCTGCATACAGTGCGACCATTTCACTCACATTTGCCCATACATTTTTGGACACATCACACACCATCGGTGTGTTTACTGTACGTGTGCTGTCATAGCTCCACCTACAGGCCTAATGGAGAACACCAGGAGAACACCAGGATGTGAATGTGAGGTATATCGTGTAAATAAGTTTTGATTGATCACAAGACTACACTGTAAAAAAATAAATAATAATAAGTTACCAGAACTTAAAAATATTGAGTTCAGTTACTGTGCATTAAGGTTTTCAGTTTTCAATCCATAATAAGTTAACAGAAAAATAAGTACACAACCACATTATTTCAACCTAATAAAACTATGTTTATTGTCATTGTTTTAAGAACACAAGTTGACTTGGTAATACTCACATTTTGAGTAAAAAAAATGCTTTTAACATGTGCAATGTTCAATGAAATAGAAAAATAAATAATAAAATTTGTTGATTAATCCCACTGGTCACAATGGTGACCGTAATAATGTTTTTGTTATAAGACTCTGCAAATGTTACTGAATGATGTAGCAATGTATTTCCAGCTAAATTGAAATAATAAACAAATAAAGGGTCTCAATTAAATATGTGGTAGTAAAAAGAACCTGTGGGAGGATTTCAACAAGATAAATGCAACAACAGTGCAAAATATTTCACTATAATATTTCAAAAAAAAAAATATATATATATATATATATAATTTTTTTTTTTTTTTTACTGCTGCCCCCTGTGCCTATGCAAATGCCCTCGCGTGCATGCCTAGGCTTGCCTACCCCTGGTTTATGCACTCAAGTGACAATGAGAATGGACAGATAGCAATACTATAAATGATATATAAAGCTCTTAGAAAGTACATTGCTTTGTTTACAATCCGCTGTCCTCTGAGGCCTAAATCGCAGAGCCCCGCCGGTCGCCATAGTGTTAAGGTTTTCAGTTTTCAATCCATAATAAATTAACAGAAAAATAAGTACACAACCACATTATTTCAACCTAATAAAACTATGTTTATTGTCATTGTTTTAAGAACACAAGTTGACTTGGTAATACTCACATTTTGAGTAAAAAAAAACCTTTATCTGCCGGCGATTATTCTCATCTCAATCCCTTCTCTGCCAGTACTGTAAATCTATGGAGATGTTCCCCTTCTTTGCAGGGCTATAACTTTTTTAATTGTATTGCTAAATTGACATTACTATGGCCCATTCAACATCAAGTATCTATCGTTTAGGATGTAGCAACGTTCTACTTTTTCATTCACACATTCATACTAAAATACGGTCTAAAGTATAAATATGTTTTTATCGTTTTCTGCAGCATTCCATAGAACGTGAGTTATAGCCATAAATACATATTGTTTATTGTTGTTGTTTATTGTTTAAAAGGATCCCCATTAGCTGTCACCTAAGTGGCGAGCTAGTCTTCCTGGGGTCCACACAGAAAGACAACAGAAAACAGAAAACATAACAACATGGGATACATATGAGAATCACAATTAACAATGATAATCTAAAAACAGTAAAACATTGTAGACATCATTATCAACATCAGAATATTTTGCTCACATATTTAAGTAGTGCATTCTCAGGTGGTATTTGAAAGACACTTTACTATTCAATTTACTTATGTTCAGTGGGCAGTTATTCCAATGATTGATGGCACGATCAACAGTTTAAAGCATTTGATTTTGGACGTGGTAACATAATCTGTCCATCATCAGCTGACCTAGTAAAATAAGAATGAACCTGACTGCATCTGACAATTTGTTTGTATAATATATGTATATACATTAGATCATCAAATGTAGTTTGATACCGATTGACGTCAGATTAAAAATGTCAATTGTACAAGGTCCTAAACGTCATGACTCATCATCTGATGTTGACCGGGGGGGTCGTTTATAAGTCTGTGGCCGACGTTAAATCATTCATGTAGTATGGGTGATATATAGATCAGAGCAGTTTGTATCGAAAATGGTAAACAAACAGGCTGAAACTCACCCCAGTCTCCTCGTAGCGTTGGGTGATGAGCGTGGAGCAAAAAGATTGCTATTATGGGATGTTGATCTATGCGATCCATTTCCAGGTTGTATAATACTATATACGTCCAAATAATGTTGTTTATTGAGTTATGGCAACGGATCGCTATCCAGTGTGTCGGACAGAATAGG
Organism: Notolepis coatsorum; assembly: GCF_963971535.1. Lineage (NCBI taxonomy): Eukaryota > Metazoa > Chordata > Actinopteri > Aulopiformes > Paralepididae > Notolepis > Notolepis coatsorum. The sequence goes on from NC_140173.1 coordinate 125,938,233, forward strand.
GAGACACACCGGCGTCACAATTATCGACATCCGGTTATACTCGCCGATCGGCCACCAGGTGGCGGTATTGAAGCGTTGGAGAGTTGAGCGGAGATCTACAGCAGGGGTTCCCAAACTTTTCAGGCCGGGACTCAGAAAATAAGGCGTCAGAGAGTCGCGGCCCAATGCACATCGTCAGGCTTTTTTTTTTTTTTTGCCAAATATCACTTCAATCCTATAAGTTAGTTCAAGTTAGTTATTCATTTATATGTGCTATTTATGAGAGGGCTAACTTGTTGCAAAATAATAATGATAATAATAATAGCCTCATTAAAATACTATTGTTGCTTCTGTTGTTTACAGCGTTTTATGTGCATAATTATTTAATAGTTATTTAGTTTGAAATGTTCGTTGAAATAAGTAGATTTTACGTTTTTGTTTATTTATTAAGTTAAAGGTGACATGTACTATAAATGTCATTTTTCAGTCTCTAGCATTGTATTATAGTAATAGGAGTTCGTATCAATGTGTTTTAGTGTCTAAATACCATATTGGCGGATTGCTCTGATTCAGCTCAGCCCCTTTCCTCCTCCAGTAAATCAGGCCATTTTGATTTGAACAGCTGATTTACGTCATTCGGCCGCTGGGTAGCAGACAGTGATGTGATTGGCTCTGTGGTTGTAGCTAATGCCCGCCCACATTCTACCTAGACTGACTGTACACAGCGAGTGGAAACCATTTCCTCATACTCTGCATGGGGAGAGAGAGATAGAGAGCACTTGGGGGGGGGGGGGGGACCTGCCTGCCTGCCACACGCCACACACCCGCAAACAGGAGATTGAAAGAAAGAAAAAGAAAAAACACAAGCTGCCGCGCGCCGCAAACTCTCATCACCGAGAGGGAGAGAGGGGGCCTTGTCAATAACGGCCTGTCTTTTTTTCTCTCTCTCTCTCTCTCCCACCCCTTCCCTCTCTCTCTCTCTCCCACCTCTCTCTCTCTCTCTCTCTCTCTCTCTCTCTACCAGTGCAGACTGTGTGGACTGACTGTCACTCAAAGTGCTTATGGGCGGAGCCAGGCCATAACAGCCTGAAATCTTGAGGCTGAAAAATTATGGTTTTGAGTACTTGATTAGAAATATAAAACAATGAATTTTTTTTTGAAAAAAACCTTACAAATGTCTTCAATAGACTAACAGGAATTGTGTAAAGTTGCCCAAATAGTGCTAGGAATAGCAGTACATAGCCCCTTAAGTTAATATAAAACATATAGTCACATTTTAGAATACAATAGAATAGAATTTTAGAATACAACTAGAAACACTGTCCTGGCCTGCTTCTAAGTTCAGTGGCCTGACAAAAAACATTTTTATTTTTTTTTTTGGACTTTTTTTACTTTTAATTTTGGAAATCATCTCGCGGCCCTCCCGTGGCTGCTCGCAGCCCACCTTTGGGTCGCGACCTCGACTTGGGGAACCACTGATCTACAGCACCAGTCAAGGATCCGTGGGTGAAATATGAATACCATGACAGAAATGAGAAATATTGATCTCAAAGACGCTGTAAAACGTCATTGGCAGATTACGCATGGCGAGGATTGGCGAGAAAAGGGTTAAGTTCCTTTTTAAACCCAATCCCCGTATACCATCTTTCTACATGTTACCCAAAGTCCATAAGAGCCTTACATTGGCAGATTACGCATGGCGAGGATTGGCGAGAAAAGGGTTAAGTTCCTTTTTAAACCCAATCCCCGTATACCATCTTTCTACATGTTACCCAAAGTCCATAAGAGCCTTACAAATCCACCAGGAAGACCTGTCATCTCTGGAAATGACTCCCTCACAGAGCCCATTTCGAAGTATGTGGACTTCTACATCAAGCCGTTGCTTCCATCCCTCCCAGTTTATATACAAGACACTACGGACGTCCTTACTAAAATCAAGGGACATAACAACATTGGCCCGAATGCATTATTAGCGGTGATGGATGTCACAGCGCTGTATACATCAATTGACCACAAACAAGGTTTGGCTGCCTTAAGACACTATTTGGACAAACGCCCACAGCCACAAGAACCACCCACAGATTTCCTTGTAAACCTCACAGAATGGGGACACTATAACAATGTGTTTTTATTAGGGCTGTCAGTTTATCGCGTTAATTAGATTAATTAATTACACAGCAAATTATCGCGTTATGAAAATTAACTCAAAATTTATTACATTTTTTTTTTTTTTTTTTTTAATAACTTTTTTTTTTATCTCATTCATTCCATAAGAACGTAGAATACACATTACAGACTTTTTTTTATATGGTCCATTTGCATGTTCTTGGTATCTGATTCTAGGGACATTCCCAGTGTCCGAAATACTGTGTCTGTTACTAGGCTTGAGTAAATTGTAATGAACCAAATGAGAATATCAATAAATTTTTTTTTTTATCTTTGACTGTGAATAACACTATGCTCAAGACCAGACCTGAAAAATCTAAGCAAATTAATAGATGGAAGATGATTAAACAGAAGGTTTTGTAGATACAGTACTGAATTCTGCCATCCGGACACATGCAATTTGAAATATGATTATAGAATATAGAATATCAGGCATAAAATGGTTATGCGATTAAAATGCGATTAATTAGATTAATTAATTACAAATCCTGTAATTAATTAGATTAATTTTTTTAATCGCCTGACAGCACTAGTTTTTATTTCAGGATAATCTGTTCAAACAAGTGAAAGGATGTGCCATGGGAGCTTGTTTTAGTCCTTCCTATGCAGGTCTGTATATGGGCAAGTGGGAAGAAGATTTTGTGTTTCATCCACGTAATCCATACAGAGACAAATTAATCTGGTGGGCTCGCTACATAGACGATGTGATTTTATGGTGGGATGGAACAGAGGAGGAGTTGGTGTTATTTCATAGGTATCTGAACAGCACAAATAGCAATGTGGAACTGTCTTTGGAATACGATAGAAATAAAATCAACTTCCTAGATCTTACAATCAGTAAAGATACTAGGGGCTATTTACACACTACTTTTTTTTTTTGATCCACTTTTTCTCCCATTTTTTCTATATTTTCTTTCCCATCCCAATTTCGTATCATCCAATTCAACCCTCCCCTGTCACGGACGCTGTTTCTTGCCTCCCACAAGCCGGCTGCAATGTGGACTAAGTCATACATAGCACAAGTCCCCTCCGGTACTTGAGGTAACAGCAGTCGCATCTTTTCACCTGCGCAGCTCGATCTCTCAGTGGCGAGGAGTAACGCGTGGGAGGCTCACACTGCCCCCGACACTTCCTGATTCTACTGCGCAGGCGCACCAACTGACCTGTAGGAGTCGCTGTCCACAACGCCCGATCCCCACCCATCAGTTTCCCACCCCCTAATACGGCCAATGTGTATTAGTATGGACGACCAGCTAAACTGAAAGCAAATGTGGAGCGCTGGGCTCGAACTGACGAGCCCAGCGTCTCCAGCATTTCGTGGCGAGCGCCTTGCCCACTACGCCACGTAGCCGCCCGGGCTATTTACACACTACTATCTATTGCAAAGACACACACAAAAACACCATACTCCATGCTAATATCTTCCATCCAGATAGTCTGATAGAGAACATACCGTTTGGACAATTCCAAAGGCTCCGTAGAATATGTGACAATGACAGGGATTTCGAAACTCAGAGCAGAGAGATGTATACCCGCTTTAGGGAGCGGAACTACTCCCCTAAGATCCTAGATTCAGCTCTCTCCAAGGCCAGCACCCTAGAACGCCAATCACTTTTAACCAGGAAGCCCACCACTAGCCCTAAGAATGACCAGGTGTATTTCTGCACTAGATACAGTACAGACGCTCCCACTATACGGAACATTATCAAACGGAACTGGGACATCATCAAATGTGATGAAACGCTGAAAGAAGTATTTCCAGAGCCCCCTGTGTGTTCCTTTAGGAGAGCTCCTACTCTAGGGGACAGATTAGTACACAGCCACTTACCAGCTGAGGAAAGAACCACATGGCTACCTAATGGCAGAGGTGGGACCAAGTCATTGTTTTGCAAGTCTCAAGTCAGTCGCAAGTCTTGGTACTCAAGTCCCGAGTCAAGTCCCAAGTCAAGACAGGCAAGTCCCAAGTCGAGTCCCAAGTCAAGACTGACAAGTCCCAAGTCGAGTCCCAAGTCCTAACCTTTAAGTTTCGAGTCCTAAACAAGTCATAATATGCGTTTCACAAAAAAGTTTCATTATCAACTTGTTGGCAAAACATAATCTAATTTCTATAAATGTAATGATATTCAGAATCAGTCTTACAACTAGATACAGTTGGGCAAGAGCTGCGTGAAAACCAGTTCAGGAGTATATTGAGAAAAAAAGAATAAGGATCACTGTAACTGAGGGGTACAATTCCCTGACTGTATTGATAAGTATGGTATCATTAAACCACTACCGCTTTATGTACTTTAATTACTGGCCATACAGTACATGATATATAAATATGATGAACACTTCCCACAATGAATCGGTTCCACACAAATGTGTAATCAAGTATTTATTGCAGCAAAAGGTACATAATATACTTCTCTATTATACTTTGGATGCGCTTATAAGGCAAAGGAATGTGCGTAGGCAAATCAATAATGAATGTCCATTCTCTGGTTACGCAGGAGGTAATTATACAACCTGAATCTTAGGGAATTATATCTATGGTACACTAGTAATATATAGCGGGAGATACTGGAAGGGTCCCCCCGGTTGTAAGCCAGCAGGGGTAGAGGATCTGTCGGTAGTAGAGAGTCTGGTCAACGATGACTAAGGAGACTCCAAGTACAGGAGACGGTGCAATAGTCTCTTGATCCACAGACGAATACAGCTGTTCTCCGTAGACTGTAGCTCCACAGTGAAGAAAGCTAGCCGGCCTCAGGCTCTCTGAGGCGCCGACTCGACCTGGCTCCTCACAGGGTAAATCCCACACGTGTAGGCGTCGGCGATTCTCCGCTCCATAAATCACAGGACCAAAACAAATATAATCCAGCCGCAAAGGGCTATGTAGTCGTCGGGTAGATTAATCCAGTGTACATGTCCACACGGTTCTCGTCTAGGTCTCCTCGGGTGAAAGCGCCATGAAAGCAGCCCAGCCTGGATAAGCACTCTAGCTGGTACGAGGAAGCGTTGGTGATGCTGGTCACTGTAGAACTTTAGCCGCACGATACACTATACACAAATAGACTATTACTGACTTAATAGAAATATGTCGCACTCGACGGTATAGCGCCAAACTCTGACAATTCAGTTATTAATTCGCACGCGGTCTCAATGCTCTATTTGGGGCCAAACAGGCCATACTTCACCGCACGGAGTATCGTGGGTGAGGCTTCAACTTATTGGGTAACTCTACTTCTGTATTCACCTGCGCCATATTTATATGCACGGCGAACAATCTAGTGCCAACCTCATTTCTGTCTCGTATCCCTGGGCAAGGCCGGGCATGTACAGACATGTCTTGTCGGTGGCCTTGAACCTGACTCTGGAGGCATGGCCCCGGCGCCTGTGGACCGCTGTCCAATAGGAGAATGAAATATTATGGTCTGGTCTAGGCTAAAGGGATATTCCGTGTATATGTACAAGGAATATACAAGGGATATCAAACGATATACAAATACTATGCAATATATATCAATCAATAAATATATATATTCGGTTTAATCTGATCCTTTTTTTTTTTTTTTTAATTTTTTTTATTATTGCAAAACAAAACTTATTAAAAGTCAGTACTCAACACACAATGTATAATGAAACTTTCAGTAAAGGTGGTTAAAATATATGCAAGTACAGAAACAGGATAAAACAAAAATAGTCAATAATAACATTTTAACCGTATACCGTGTATATCCAGCGAAGTTACAATTATATAAATGTTAGTATATAATATACCCCGAATACCTATTTTCTAAAACCCTACACACATATGCTCCAGCTCAAATCCCCCCCTCCCGGACCCCCTCTTGGATAGTACCTCCATTATCCCTCACTCCTAACCAGACATCACCATTATAGGCTAGCTTTTATTCTCTCCACCACTTCTAACCACATTAACATTTTGGATTCATTGAGCCCTAGAATTCTTGCTGTTGATATTTCTTGATATATCACATCAAGATATGTAAGAAACCACACTTTCCGGCACATTTTTTCCGGTTGAAACCAACGTGATGCAATCAGTTTTTTAGCTACTGTGATACCCGATAAAACCAATCTTTTTAGTTGTGGGTTCACTGCAAACTCAAAAACATCATTCAATAGCAATACCGCGGGGTGTACAGGTATATTCCAAAATACGAGTATTGATAATTGTTGGGACACATCTTCCCAGAATGTCTTAACTGGTGGGCAGTCCCAATACATGTGCATAAATGTTCCTTCGTCCCCATTTGTACATTGGGAGCATTTGGAGTTTTGTATAAGCCCCATTTTGCACAGCCTTATAGGAGTCAAGTATGTCCTGTGAATATAGTTCAGATTGATTTGTTGATGATCCGGGTTCCTTGATGTAAGTCGGACATTTGCCCAGGCTCCTTGCCAATCAAAGTCATTTTCCAGGTCTGGTATATCCCTCCTCCAGACATTGTCTAGTTGAAGGGTTTCGTACGAGGACGTTAGTAATTGTGAATAAAAACCTGATACAAAACCTCCCAATGTATTTCTGTCATAGAAAAATTTGTGGTATCTGTGGTGTTCAATTGGTATGTGTAATGGAACACCGTGGGATCTCATACAAAGTTTTAACTGTATGTAAAAAAGCCATGTGGACTCGGTGAGGTTAAACTTTATGCATATTTCGACATAACTACAGAGGCCCTTGTTATAAAAAATATCCCCTAATGAGTGTATGCCTCTTTCTTCCCATACAGGGAATCTTATAGGTCGTTTTCCCATTAAGAGAGCATTGTTATTGAATATGGGAGTGTGATTATGCCATACTTGATTGTTAGGGAATTTCCTTTGAGTTTCCCGCCATGTCCTGATTGCATGGGTTATTATTGGGCCAAATTCTCGCTCACAATGCTTGATTGAAAGTTTAGTGTATGCTATGTCTTTCAATCTCTGTGGGGCTACTATGTTTTCTTCTATGTTTAATCTGATCCTTTGTAACAATCACCATATCCATTTTAAAGGTATAGGATAACAATAACCAACATATTGTCTTCCCACTTGGACCAATCATTTATTTAACGTCTGCCTGCCCTGTATATACAGTCTAGGCACATGATCCATAATAGCAGACCTCGGTTCAACTAACCTTAACCCTTTATCAATTTTGGGGTATAAAAAATCTGTACTGAAATGACAAGGCATCTCTGCATTTCATATATTAGGTAGTTTATTAGGTATTAGAATTAGGTAGGGCCTAATTAGTGTGCGAGTTCTCTCTCTCTCTTGGATAAAATAACAAACTCAGCAAGGCCAACGGCTTCTCTGTTACAGTGGGTGACAATATTGTCACAAGGAAATATGAAATTACCTACCTGGGTTCCATCCTGTGACAAAATGGCAACCAATGTAATCAAAAAAAGTCAACCAACGAACTCGATTCTTGTACCGGATCTCCTCACTGGTAAACAAGAATACCTTGAAGACTAACAGGAGCACTTATTTAAGGGTACTACGACTATGCTTGTACCTCATGGTACCAAAGCACCTCAAAGGCACTAAAAACAAGATTACAAACATCACAAAACAAACTGGTCAGACTATTGCTTGACCTTACCCCTGCCCATTTTGATAACCTAGGATGGCTTAGAGTAGACAACAGAGTACATCAACCTGCAATGGGCCTGGTCTACAAGATACACTACCACCTACATGTCGAAATACTTCCCAAAGGTCAGTGAATTCCAGGACCACAACACCAGAGGGAGTTCCACAAATCATGTTCAACCCAGATTAGTCTCAAACAAGGGACTAAACACGTTTCGCAATTATGCCACAACAATGTGGAACGCCATACCCACAGCCGTAAAATAATGTAAATCCCTACCCTCAAAACCGCTCTCAAATAGCACCTACGGGTGGCTGCAATTAAAAACTGGCCCCTGTAAATGTCCAACCCCCCCCCCAACCCCCTTCAATGTAGTTTCTTCCCCTTCGAATGTAGTATATATTTCTGTTTCTTATGATCTATGTCTCTTATACAGTACTGTATACTTGTATGTCATAAGTGTCATGATGAATTGAAAATGGGGGACCCTGATGTAAACAAGATGAAAGTCTTTCTCTGGCCTGCATCCCCTTAACAATTGTGTATATTGAGCTGTACTGTATTGTACCCATTCTGCTATCTTTGATACAATTTTCAGCAGCATTAATGTTAGGCTTTCATCAAGCAAGACATTGCTGATTGTTTATAAACCAAGTTACATACCGTTATTTATGCAGCTTCAAATGTAGTTGGAAGTTGTTGCGTCTCCATCTGTGCTTTTCTGCAATTCGTTTTTTGTTGACCACCACATAGTTTTTATAAGCAAACGAAGCAATATTTGGTATAATTTCCCACTGGATCCGTTGTTCTTAACATTCGTAACTTACTTCTTCTCTGGCGCAAATTGATTGGATGCTGTCGGATTGTTTCAAACAAAGTGGGCAGAAGATATGATCTTTGAGCCAAGACACAAATTACATTTAACTAAAACGATCTTTTCTTTGTGCTCGACAAAAGAGAAATTGTGACAATATCCATCTGTAAAAACGCGACTAGTGGGGGCTGCCATGACGGTCAAATAGTAAACAACACCCCACAGCACAGCGTGTCTCCGCGAGTAGGGTCCAGCTGCAGCGCCGGAGACTCCTCTCAAGGGGCAAGCCTGTGGCAGCCACGAACCTACTACTTTCTATATAGCAGCTGGGAGGTGCGCTGTTTTAAGTGAGCGACGAGCGTGTGTTATTGGATTGATTGATTGATTGAACATCCGAGCTGCTTCTATAGAAAGAAGGTTCGTGGCTGCCACAGGATTGCCCAGTGAGAGGATTCTCCGGCGCTGCAGCTGGACCCTATTGGTCTCAGACCGGAGAGGAAAACTGCGCTCCAGCTCGCTACCAATCTACATAAAAATAACGCAGTAACTAACGAACCATTCAGTATTTAATATAACTTATCTTTGGGCATGGGGGAAGCCAAGGTATCAAGTCTTCTCAAGTCAAAAGGCTCAAGTCCAAGTGAAGTCACAAGTCATTGGTATTAAAGTCAAAGTCGAAGTCAAAGTCTTTTTTGATTTGGTCAAGTCAAGTCCAAAGTCATCAAATTCGTGACTTGAATCTGACTCGAGTCCAAGTCATGTGACTCGAGTCCACACCTCTGCCTAATGGCACGTTTCAGTGTGGCCACTGTAAACAGTGTGACATTGTAGTAAAATGTAAGGGCTTTACCCATCCCAGAACACAGCAGGTATACACAACGAGACATTTTATAAACTGTAAAACTACCCATGTTATTTATATATTGTGTTGTTCTCGATGTGATGCTTTCTATGTTGGCCGCACCAAACGGTGTTTACAGGACCGCCTCAGTGAGCATAAATATGCAGCTAAGGTTCTAAACTGTGATTATGCTATAGTTAAACATTTTATGGATAAACATGCTGACAGTTCTATTTCTTTTACAGCTCTAGGAATCGACCATGCCCCCCTCAATCCTCGAAGAGGGGATAGGGAGAGAGCACTGGACCAACTAGAGAGTCGCTGGATATATACAGATGAAGCCATGAATAGTCAAACATCTACTGCTCCTCTATCACTACTCCACCACTCCACTCCAAACTGATTTTGTGACTCCTATTGTTCTGGACCGGGCTATATTTCACACCTCCACTGCCTCCCACAGGCTGGGGAGATTTTCATCTTACATTTTTATTCGTCCCAAATGTCCCAGCCCCATCCGATTTCTTAGCTTTTTTCACTGTTTATTTATCATGCATTGCAACACTAATATATGGTCAGTACCCCAAGTCAGACTGCCCATATAAAAATTATCTTGGGGGTCTGAGGGCAGTAGCCCCCGACCCCCTCCCTGGGGAAGCACTTAAGTTAAGTACCCTTCCTTTGTTTACGTTTAGACCCAGCCACCAGCCCCCGAAAATTAACACCTGAGTGCTAGTTCTAAAGTGACAGATGAGTGGCAGAAGGGACCTGAATCTGAAGGGCTTCATTTACAGTACATTTACATTACATTTACATTCATCTGTAGACTTAAAGCCATGTCATTTCCAGGGATAAATGATACTATAGATATGGTGTCCTTTTTGTAAATATGGGAATAATTTGTGTTGGTGTTTTGCCTTTCTAGTTTAAAATTGTATATATGATTTATGCTTGTTATGGTCTCTAGATGTTTGAGGACCTCTAGAGGCACATACTATTGCGACAGCTAGACCTCAGGCTGACTAGGTACACACACCTGAGCTCAATAGAGCAATCAGCACAGCCTCCACCTTGTATATAGCTCTGTTTACTCATTTGTATGTCTGTATGCCCTGAAGAAGGCCGATAGAGAGGCCGAAACATGTTGGTGTTTTTTAATGGTTTTTAATGGTTAATATGAACTAAGCTATTTATTAAAGCTTTTTTATATACAAGAAGAGTGCCTGGAACTTCCTTATTTTTATTCAATTGATTCAGACTCTGTTGGATCAAAGCTTTTTATGGTGTCAACCATAACAGCAGACTGAAACTGATGAACTCAGACTTAATTGAACCATCATTTTGCCTGAATAAGTTTATGTTGACCATGTTGTCTTGGAGGTCAGGGTCACACTTCCTTTTGTCATTGACTTTAATTGTTGTCTTAGTTGTGTCATGGTTGTCTTCAGTGTTTGCACGTTTTCTGGTTGGAAGCCTTGAAAAGTCTTCTTCACTGAATAGTGATTCACAGTTGTCCTCTTGGCTGAAATTGTTTATGTTTACCATGTTGTCTTGGAGGTCAGGGTCACACTTAATTTTGTCATTGACTTTAAATGTTGTCATGGTTGTCTTCAGTGTCTGCATAATTTCAGTTTGGAAGCCTGGGAAAGTCTTCAGAGAATAGTGAATCATAGCTGTTGTCATCATCTTGTCTGAAATTGTTTACGTTAACCATGTTGTCTTGGAGGTCAGGGTCACACTTCCTTTTGTCATTGACTTTAAATGTTGTCTTGGTTGTGTCGTGGTTGTCTTCAGTGTCTGCATAATTTCTGTTTGGAAGCCTGGGAAAGTCTTCAGAGAATAGTGAATCATAGCTGTTGTCATCATCTTGTCTGAAATTGTTTGTTAACCATGTTGTCTTGGAGGTCAGGGTCACACTTCCTTTTGTCATTGACTTTAATTGTTGTCTTAGTTGTGTCGTGGTTGTCTTCAGTGTTTGCACGTTTTCTGGTTGGAAGCCTGGGAAAGTCTTCTTCACTGAATAGTGATTCACAGTTGTCCTCCTCTTGGCTGATGATCACATTCTCTTTTGGAGGAGCTGAAAATGGAACTAGAGGCACAAAATGATTGACCAAGAATTTCGTTGTATGGTGTGGAATAATAATATAATGCCCTCATCATGTAAAGACATTCCCCTCCCCTGTGTCCCCTTACCTGTGTGCCCCTCCCCCACCCAATTGACCTATCAAATGGGACCACATCCCCCCCTTTTAACTATATAGGGCTCCTCCCGACCAGAATCCAGGGCCCTCATTCATCAACGTGGACGTAGAACTTGACCTACTTCCACACGTAAGCACGGAATGTAGAACTAGCGTACGCACAGGGAAGTCGGCATTCATCACACGTGCGTACGCAGGCTCTATGGTCCTCCGTGTTGATGAATACCACTTTGTTCTACCGTCAATGCTCGTGCATGATTATCCATATATGGTCATGAAAATGAGGAAACACCCCCCATGGGATGTGAAATAATGGACGGACCCGAGCGGAACCCTGAGAAACTCCACGAAGATTGTTCACTGCTGTCGAACCAAGAAGACACTATCGCGTATTGTGGGATAAATAAAAGGCGGACTCGTAAACGGTGATGTCAGATATCAACGGCTCCCTAAGACCATTGCTGCAATTCTGCCTGGACAGCTCAAAATACTAATAAAGACCGTTCGTTGACCACTGTTTGGCGTTGGTTGTGTGTCATTATAACCGTGCTGTAATATGAATGCCTTTATTAGTTGTGTTCGATTGGCTATATGATTTTTAGATGCATCTATTTTGTTGTCGGCTAATAAAGACCGCGCTGGAATATGACTGCCTTTTCCCGTGTTGTTTGATTAATACCCCAGGGATTAAAGTTCTCCTCAATTTGATTCCAAATCGCGATGGATCTCCCGTCAATCTTCTACCTGCTGCATATGATTTCTAGAGGCATACTACAATCTATTTTGATGTCAGTATTGGGTAGCCTATATAAACAATATAATACGAGAGCATATACAAGAACAATGAATCTCACTGCATGTATGATAGCCTGCCTTTCAATACATGAACTTGAATTCCATCATGTCTGTGTGCGGGTCACTGCGGGAACTCACAAGGCTGTTGTCACAATGTAAATAAGAACGTGCACTGAAAAGTTACAGTATGTAGTTGGTTGATCATTTGTATGACAGTCAGTAAACCCTTGCAAAAAGTATCCGTTTCATTTAATGAATTGAAAACATTCAGCATCGCCTTCCTCCCGGCATCCAGCAATAACATGTATCAGGCAAATGCGCATCGCAACATTGACTGAGTGGAATCCCTTTCTATTCACATAACTGCATTTGTGATGGAGCTTTGACAGCTACAGTAACAGTCTATTGGTCGATCCATCTCCAATATCACGATGGACCGTGCCGCGGTGGCAAAGACGTACCCGAGGGTGGAGAGGATCTTGAATGAATTCCATCATCATATATATATGTTGTGTGTCTGTCCACTATGTTTGTTACTTTGTTATTCCCCCCCCCCCTATCTATGTAAAGCGACCTTGGGTCTCTTGAAAGGCGCTATATAAAATGAAGCTATTATTATTATTATTATTATTATTACTATTATTATTATTATCATCACATCTGTGCGGGAGCTCACAAATAGACTGTTAGTCTCAGTGAAGTTTCAACGGAGGTCATCTATTCTAACCAACAAATTGAAGTAGAAAGCATTTCGTGACCAATCTTATTTGGAAACATGACACACATAATAATTTGCTTTTTATTTTAAACAATATCTAATCGCGTTTGGAGGTTGGTGTTTTGCGTCTGCCCCCCCGCGCCAAACAAGCAGGCCAACCTCTTGTTCGCGTGTGAGCCCGTTATAATTACACTACTGTCGCTATTTTGCAATGAACTATAATGAATTACGGGTCATACAGAAGTTGAACACTAATGCACGGAAGCTTATTTCCGCCTTGGAACTAATGCAGGACTGAGGAGTGCTTATGCGTAGTAACGATCTTCTACCACTGGGAGCTAGGTACGCCAGGTCTGACCTGTGCGTAGATGTACGCACGAAGTCAAGTTCAAGTTGAAGTTGATGAATCCCACTCTTTGCTTAGAAATGATCGTACGCACAGGGTAAGCACAGATCTGTGCGTAGAACACGTTGATGAATGAGGGCCCTGGTCTTTACCTGGGTCATTTCAGCTGATCACCTGGGGCGAGAGCCTCAGCCATTCTCTCTATGTACTATATATATTTCTATCTGTTTGGTTAATAAACCTTTGTTATTATCCAAACCTCGGTTGACTGAGAACATTCTTATTCAGGATATCCACGAATATCCCACAATGGCTTCCAAGACACTGATGTCCACATGATGGTAACATTTGTGCGATTTGCTCGGATCCCTCTTCCTTTGACCAACTGTGTCAATGGAGGCTGTGAAAAACTTCTGGAAACTATAAACTATATCCGAGTAGGTCCCCAGCAAGGGTGTTGTTTCTAGATAGTGTTGGTAATCACTGGAGCAATAATTCTTATTTTGTTGATCATACCAGCATGGATGCTCCGCCATTACTTACTTACATACATACATACATACATACATACATACATACATACATACATACATACATACATACATACATACATACATACACATACATACATACATACATACATACATACATACATACATACATACATACTTACTATTGCTTAATTATATACTCACCAGGTGGGAAATAGCTCTGTATTGGAATTCCCAGCACTGCTGTGAGGGCAATGATATGGTTCATATCCGAGTAGGTCCCCAGCAAGGGTGTTGTTTCTAGATAGTGTTGGTAATCACTGCAATAATTCTTATTTTGTTGATCATACCAGCATGGATGGTCACTAGAACTCTTAAGAGCTTGTGGTACTCTTCTGTCCCAAAACAAGCTGCAGAGGTGGCCCTATATAAACAGTTCCCATCAGCACCCGTCTTCAGGGGTCTGTACTCCGATGTTTGAGGAGGCTGATATTTGGCCAAGATGTCGAGTGTACAGTATCTGTAGGGGCCATGATGGTGTCATTACTGAATGCAGGAAAGTTAATCCCATTAATGCTCAAACAAAGCCTTTTAATTTTTACATTTCCTTTGAATGTCTTCCACTCCTGTTGCACCTTGAATTCTTTTAAGACTTTTGTCTAAACTAAATGGGCTCCTTGTGCATTGCTGGCAGAAAAAGTCCATGTTGTTCCAGGTGTGGATCTGTCTTTCAGTCATGGACACACAGGGGGCATGAAAGATTGACTTGCATTCATGACATTCAGTAAATGGTTTTTCACACAAATCTTTGCATATCTTTTCTTCTTTTGTCCCCGTGTGTAGGCCATGGTTTTTTTCTTCAGAAAGGATGATTGGGATGGTGGTAGATTAAGTTAGAGGAAACGGGAAAAGGAGGAGGAAGATAAAAAGAAGTAGCTAGCTTTAGAAAATAGCAGACATTTCTTTTGCTGCCCTCTACTGTACAGTTTTTTTTATTGATTGAATTGATTGATTTATTGATTGAAAACTTTAATTAACAGATTGCAGAATGGGTACAGTACAGTACAACTCAATACACACAATTGTTAAGGGGATGCAGACCGACCAGAGAAAGATTTTCGTCTTGTTTACATCAGGATCCCCCATTTTCAATTCATGACATTTATGACATACACAACATACAGATACAGATATAAAAATCTAATCTAATCATCTAATCGAATCATGACATTTATGACATACAGATATACAGTACTGTTACATTTGTGACATACAAGATATGCAAATATACAATACTGTTAAACAGAGATCCTAACAGTAAATATATACATACGAGGGGGAGGGAAATGTACATTAATTACAACCGGTTCGGGCCAGTTTCGAATTGCAGCCTCCTGTAGGTGCTCTTTGAGAGCTGTTTTGAATGTGGGTAGGGATTCACATTTTTTAACGGCTGTGGGTAGGGCGTTCCACATTGATGTGGCATAATTGCTAAACGTGTTTAGTCCCTTGTTTGAGCCGAATCTGGGTTGCACATGATTTGTGGAACTCCCTCTGGTGTTGTGGTCATGGTATTATTCACTGACCTTTGGGAAGTAGCTTGACATGTACATGGGTACCTTAGTGGTGTAGTGTATCTTGTAGACCAGGCCCATTGCAATTTGCTGTACTCTGTCATCTACTCTAAGCCATCCTAGGTTGTCAAAATGGGCTGGGGTGAGGGGTGTTTTACATTTACATTTAGTCATTTAGCTGACGCTTTTATCCAAAGCGACTTACAAGTTCTGTACGACAAGCCATCAGGAAGGGCACAACTCTATCAGCTGAGCAACAATGTTCATCAAAGTGTTGAGTGCTACAGTGTAGGTTAGTTTATTAGGACAAGTGCATGACAGTACGGTTAGTTAGGGTTAGATTTTTTTTATTGTTTTTTTTTTTTTTTTTTTTTATTCAGATAATGGTTGAAGAAGTGCGTCTTTAGTCGACGGCGAAAGATTGGACGTGATTCGGCTGTCCTAACTGGGGTGGGTTTTAGGAGTAAGGTCAAGCAGTAGTCTGACCAGTTTGTTTTGTGATGTTTGTAATCTTGTTTTTAGTGACTTTGAGGTGCTTTGGTACCATGAGGTGCAAGGTGTACTTTTGGGTAAATGTACATGAGCATCCATGCTGGTATGATTACTGTAACAGAATAAGAAATATTCTATATATAATAAATAGTTTTTCATTTGAGGTATTTTGTGATATATTTCCAGGCACTTTGGCGTATTTTGGGATACTGTGGGGTATTTCCTGGTACTTTGGGGCATTTTCTGGTACTTTGTGGTATTTTGGGGTATTTTAGGGTACTTTGGGGTACTTTGGGGTATTTTCTGGTACTTTGGGGTATTTTCTGGTACTTTGGGCATTTTGGGGTATTTTGGAGTACTTTGGGGGTATTTTAGGGTACTTTGGGGTATGTTCTGGTACTTTGGGGTGATTAGTAGGACCCTTCCTGCAGAATATTTTTTTTTCTCCTGAAAGTTTTGAAAAACGAGCGTTTTTCAAAATGATATAAAACGGAAATGAACCGATTAAAAAACAATCCGTTTCGACAATGTTGACTGCAAACAAGTCATTGATAAGCGACGGTCGTATTAGACACATAGCCATAATTTAAGATATAGTTTATGCGTTCACAAATGTGAGCGCTCTGTCATTGAATAGAGCGTTGGCACTCAACGGGGTATATAGGACTGGCACGGCCGGCACGGAAAGTGTTAACAGTGTCTCTCTGAATGCACATATGCTTGTGCGTGTGTGTGTCTGCATGTGGGGATAGAGAGGATTATTTTATTAAGTTTCACATCCTCCAATAAACGGGATTTTCCACAAATCCTTTCATTTTCACAAGGTCCTTGACATATTTACTATGTATGTACACTACCCCCAGGCCATGTCCAGCAGTCACTTCTCTATTGGTCAGTTTCTGCTGCCGATTAAAGGAGCTGTAAGTGGTATTTCTTAAAAGTTAAAATAAGTGTTAAATAGCTCTACATTCCGATAGGATAGCCATCACTGTACTGTATAGTGTTAGGTCAGTAAGGTCAGAGGCCCTCCACTCTGCAGTAAACACAAAATGCATTTTCTGGTATCTCCTTCCCACTTTATCCAATCAGGATATTTTTACTTATTTCAAGAAATCTTGCCAAGTCAAACAAAACACAGCCAGGGGTCCTCAGGGCTGGCAAAAGCGGAACGCTATGCCAGTATCATTATAACTAGGGTTATCGGATAACCTTCGTTATATTTCTACTGGCTTAAGCGTTCCGCTTCGCCCTATGGGACAATGGGAGAAGCAGGGCGCGTAGCCCCGACAGATGCACCCCGAGGTCCCCTTTACGACCATCAAAAAACATGGGGTGGGGTCCGGGCCCCACGCTCGTCCTAACGAGGAGCGGAGGGTAGGACTCCGACCATGCGTAGTGGGGCGCAGTTACCCCAAAAAACGCACAAGGTGAGTAGATCATACGGAAACCGCTGTCTACCCCACCATGCACCCCGCCAGTTGCCTAGCAGCGGGATGCAGAAGAGGTTCCAGCTCTAAGGGCCGCACGAGAGGCAGGGCCCTAGGCCAAGGCCGCGAGATAGAACCCCCCAAAGGTTCCGATGGAGCCGTGTGCTGAGAGAGGGAGTGCGCATGCTCTTGACCGTGAGTCACAGGGGGTGCCATGGGGGCTAGCTGCCTGACGCACCTCCGCCGTGGCCCACCCGCTGGATGAGCCCCCCTGTGACGGCAGGTCTGCCCCACTCATTCCCATACTGTACTCTGGGCTAGGTCTCACGAGGCAGCCGCATAACGAGCTTCCTAGAAATGCCGGGGGCCTTCAGGCCGACAGGTGACTAGCAAAGCAGAGCACGACTGACACCTGGTGGACACTAGGCTAAGACTGATCCCGCCCGGCGCGACCAGGACGATACCTGTGTCCCCCAATGTAGCTGCCCCTCCGTAAATAAAACGGAGGTGCTGATCGTAGCAGCTGAAAAGACTGCAGCTAGAGTGGCCACTCACTTGGGGTCCCTTAAAGACAACATACGTCCCCACCTGAGAAACCTGGGTGTTGTCTTTGACCAAGCCATGAACCTAGACAAACATGTCAAAACACTCACACGCACCTGCTTCTTTCACCTCAGAAACATTGCAAAACTCTGAACTAGAACTATCCGTGCATGCTTTTATTTCCTCTAGGCTTGACTACTGCAACTCACTTTACACCTGTCTCACCAAATCATCCACAGACAAACTACAAATGGTCCAAAATGCTGCAGCCAGGCTACTCACAAGGTCAAAAAAATCATGTCACATCACTCCCATTTTGGTATCCCTGCACTGGCTCCCGGTACACTATAGAATTCACTTCAAAGTCCTCACTTTCACAGCACTTCACGGTCAGGCCCCTATCTACATCACGGAACTCATCCATCCCTACACCAACACCCGCTCACTCAGATCTGCCGATCAGCACCTCCTGGTGGTCCCCAGGTCCAGGCTAAAAATAAGGGGTGATCGAGCCTTCGAGGTCACAGCACCAAGGCTCTGGAACGCTCTCCCCCTGGACCTGCGAACTGCCCCCTCTGAAAACTCTTTTAAAAAACAACTAGAAACACATTTGTTCAGACAGGCTTTTGATCATGCATAGGCGCCTTTTCTTGTCCTCACTGTTCTATAGTTTTGTTTTAATTAGTGACTCATGATTTTATCCAAATTCTTTTATTCTACTTTTTCTATCTGGTTTCACTGTTTTTAACTGCTGTTTGTTTGTTGTCATTTATTTCTGATTTTGTTTTATTGTGTTTTTATATTAAGCTGTAGTGTAAAGCACCCTGTGCATTCGTGCTGTGAAGGGTGCTATATAAATAGAGGTCATTCATTCACAGGCTGACCAATACCTTAGTAAGAGCAAAGCTCGATTGTCTGCCTGGAGGAGGGAAAAAACCCTCCTTCCCATCTGTACACATAGAAAACGCAGTTATATTTCGTATCTGGCTTATCGCGTCCCGCTCAAGCCTATTGAGATACCCCTTATCTCCTGTACCTACTGTACTCCACCATGAAACAACTTGTACACCCACACCTGACCGGGTCCCGCCTCTATGGAGGCGTAGCCTATAAGACCATGGCCCTGGTCACCAAACACCCTTCCTCTATTTTCGTTCCATCATATTGGATGCTGTGCACCGTATGTAACTAGTAGTATGAAAAGATTAGAGAAAGTTCGTAATGTTGAAAGCTTACCGGAGGTTTGCTTTTCCCTGGCATCTTCGGAGCATGTTTCAGCGACACATTGGGCCTGTGCTGATGTTTCCTCGGCTGACAGCGGCAGACCGAGGGGCAGCGTACAAGGTTTGGCTATCAAGTCGGCTTGTACAAAGGTAAGGCCTGTGTCATTAGGCATCAATGTCAGTATTGGTAATGCTGTGGAGTATGTTTCGGCGCCAGGGCCGGGGCGGCTTGGTGATCGTTCCACTGCAGTGGACGTTTTCCTGGCAATCCTGGAGCACGCTGCTAACGTTAATGCTACTACTGCTACTTCTGCTAATGCTAACGTTGACGCTGAAATGGGTCGTTGTTCTAATAATCCCCGCCGCGGGATACCGCTTTTCCCTCCTCTTACCAGCTTCATTGATGAAGGTCAGTCGGTGGTTGATGTGGGGGGTTTCGCTGAGTCCTATTTACCTTTTTTACAGGTGAACGGGCTAACAACAGGGTGCAGGCCGGGTGTACCGTGGCTACGTGGCCAGGTAGCTTTGTTCCTGTGCCCCGGCGGGGATTAACGACGTCCCGCCCGGCCGATGCTTGATAGCGAATCGGCTCGGAGGGTGGCAGTATGGACGGATGAGTTGTATACTGCTACAGGATGGTATTTGGCGGCGGCCAGTGTTTTGGCTCAGCTGGCTAGTTTCCTATCCACATTGGCGTCGGGTAGTAGGACTTTGGGTCCAGCCGACATTGTAAACATGGTTCATGTTTGTGGTGTTATGGAGATCTTGACTCAGTCGCAAGCTATAACTGCGGGGAGGATTAGGATGCTATCAACGTTGGTTGTTAGGCATGTTTGGTTGGAGCAATCTCCTCTTGGGGAAGAGGATAGGTTTTCTCTCCTCACGACTCCTTTTTCCAGAGATAGTCTTTTTGGGCATTCTGTGGAGGCGCAGGCGGTTGTTGATCTGGGTCCTACACCGCCTCACGCTGTGCAGCCAGAGGTGGGAGCACGGTCTCGTCAACGACTGTGGCGAGATCCTCAACAGGCGGCCATGTTTCCCCCGCCAGTCGTGCCCTGGGTGGAGAGTCAACAGGGTACCACAAGGCCGACAGCCTTGGCGGCCGAGGGATCGGCCATTGTGGGTGAATTCGAGTTTGGTAAAACAAGCCGTTGTCACTTTGCCGCGAGCAGCCCGCTCCCCGTTCAATCCTCTCTCTGTTACCCACGGAAGCGGGGCTCTGATCGTTCTCCTTTGGCTGCGGGCCGCGAACCTTCCTTGAAGCGTATGCGGCCCCATTCTTCACTTCTCATGGGGACAGGGGCTGACACCCAGTTAATGGCTGAGCCTGGGTGAGAATGTTCCGTCGCGTGGTTCCTGCACCACACGTTGTGTGTTGGATGAGCCTGGTGTTACAGCTGCCACTAGCTACAGTGGTCAGCAGGGGGACTCGAGGTCTCTTCTGTTGAATGCACAGCAAGGGTTACCCCGGCTTCGCCTTCGCCAGGTGGGGTATCGCGCTGATGCCTCCCACTCCCGTCACAGCGGCAGTGGTCTGCAAAGGAGAGGCGAGCGTGATTTGGGTGGTAGCAATATCACTGCAGGGCTTCGGTGTGTAGGAGCCCATGGGGTCCTCATGTCTTGCGTGTCTAGCTGCGGAACAACTCCTCAGCATGCGCTAGAGGGGTGTTCAGGGGGGGGGGGGTGTGTGTCAACCAGTTTGATAACAGCTTCTCCCGTATCAAACCGGCCCTTTCTGTCGGGGTCCCCCCTTGGGTGCTTTGCACAGCGGGAGGGACCGGGCCAACTATCTACTGTTCCTGGCGGGCCAGCGTCAGTTGACGGCGGGTGCGCTGTGGGATTATTTTCACATATGACGACGAGAATGCCATCTTGTGGGGTGGATGGCGAGAACGTTGAGGCAGGGGCTTGTGTTGCAGTTCGCACAACCCCACCCTCCGTTCTCAGGTTTGGTGCCGACCCTATTGTCAGGGTCAGACGCAGTGACAGCCCTGGCCGACGAGATCCAATCTCTGTTGGCAAAGCAGGCCGCCGTTGTGGTTCCGAGAGAGGACGCAATGTCAGGCGTCTACTCCCGTTATTTTCTGATACCCAATAAAACAGGGGGGGTCAGACCTATACTGGATCTGTCCGCGTTCAATCGGTTGATTGTAGCGAGACCGTTCAGAATGTTGACCGTCAAACTCCTTCTGATTGCTGTCAGAAGGGGAGACTGGTTCACCTCCATAGACCTGAAGGATGCGTATTTTCACATCCTCATTTACCCTCCTCACAGGAAGTTCCTACGGTTCCTGTTTCAGGGCGTAGCGTACGAGTACCAGAGGATGCCGTTCGGTTATTCTCTGGCTCCCCGCACATTCACCAAGTGCGTGGCGACTGCGCTGGAGCCCTTACATCGTCGGGGGTTACGAGTTATATTCTATCTCAACGACATTTTACTCCTCAGTCGTTCGGAGGAGGTTGCCAGGTCTCATACCAGGCTGGTGGTGGAATTCCTCACCAGCCTGGGTTTTGCTGTGAATTGGAAGAAGAGTACCCCTCTTCCCAGTCAACAGGTGGAGTACTTGGGCTTGACGTTGAGGTCAAGGCCCATGATTGCAACCCTCTCGGAGCAGCGCCGGGTGGTTCTCCGTCACGCGCTCTGGGGTTTCCGTCTGGGAGGGACGGTCACGGCGCTGAAAGTGATGCGTCTGCTAGGCATTATGGCATCTGCTCACGCGGTGGTTCCTCTTGGCCTCCTCTTCATGAGTAGGATACAGAGGTGGTTTCTCTCTATGAGAATAGATCCGGTGAGGGACAAAGGGAAACGGTTGACGGTTCCTTTGTCGATATGGGGAGATCTCGCCCACTGGAGGAGGCTGGGTATCCTCACCAGGCAGCAGGAGCTCACACGTCACGGTCTTCACCGACGCCTCTCTCACGGGTTGGGGAGGGACGTGTCGGACCCACGCAGTGGGGGGCAGCTGGACGGGGGTTCATGCTGGCCCAGCTACCCTGCATATCAATGTGTTGGAGTTGAAGGCGGTCCTCCTGGTCCTCAAACGGTTCGACCACCTGGTGGTAGGCGAACACGTTTTGGTCAGGACAGACAGTATGACGGCAGCGGCGTATATCAACAGGCAGGGTGGGACTCGTTCCATCCGCCTGCTCCGGGCGGCGGTCGAACTTTGGCTATGGGCATCCAGCAGGCTACGCAGTCTGAGGGAGCTCCACATTCCTGGTACAGAGAATATGGGGGTGGATATGATGTCTCGGGGCGGTCCTCATTACGACAAGTGGGAACTCCGCCCCGACATAGTCAGACAGATCTGGGATCGGTTCGGGGAGGCCTCGGTAGATCTGTTTGCGTGCCGACGCTCTCACAAGTGCCCCTTGTGGTTCTCGCTCAGTCGAGCAGATCATCCCCCCTTGGGGGTGGATGCCTTCTCGACCTTTCCATGGCCGCCCGGTCTTCTGTACGCCTTTCCTCCTGTACAGCTCTTGAGTCAGCTGTTGGAGCGGATACGGAGGGAGCGCAGGACGGTGATCCTGGTCGCGCCGGACCGGGGCAAGTCAGTGTGGTTCCCGGTCTTGATCCAGCTTCTGGTCGCTCCTCCTTGGGTCATTCCTTGGTCGGCGACGGCCCTCTCACAGCACGACGGGTCACTGTTCCAGTTTCCGATGTTGGGCCAACGGCTGTTGGTGTGGCTGGTGGGAGGGTGAGTCTGGAGAGAATGGACCCTTCGGTGGTTGATACCATCCGGAGTGCACATGCTCCCTCCACTGTCGCGCTTTACGCGGGCAGATGGCGTGCGTTCCAAGAGTGGTGTAAGGCGGGGGGCTGGGACCCAGTCTCCTGCCCCCTGGATGCTGTCCTGAGTTATCTCCAGTCTCTTCTTGGTAGACTGTCGGCTTCGACGGTGAGGGTATATGCGGCGGCTATATCCTCCTATCATGAGGGAATTGAGGGGACTGTTTTGTTCAGCCACCCTCTTGTGAATCGTTTCCTGCTTGGCGCTCGACGCGTTAAGCCGGTGCAACGCTCCTTGGCTCCGACTTGGGATCTTCAATTGGTCCTCGGTCGGTTGTCCTTGGCCCCGTTTGAGCCGCTCGAGCAGGCGCCGTTGGAACGGCTGTCCTTCAAGACCGCGTTCCTGTTGGCTGTCACTTCCGCTAAACACGTGGGTGAGCTCTGTGCTCTCTCGGTACGTCCAGAGTGCCTGTCTTTTCGGGCCGATTGCGGTTCCACTCTGCGACCTAATCCTGCTTTCATGCCTAAGAATATCCGGAGTTCCTTCCGCTCCCGGGATATTGTGGTTCAGGCGTTTCGTCCTCCTCCTCACACTAGTGAGTTGGATGCGGGCCTTCACCTGTCATGTCCGGTCCGTGCTTTGGGAATTTACCTCAGCCGTACTCAGGACCTCAGGGTTACCGATCAGCTTTTTGTCTGTTACGGTGGTTCTCGTGCCGGTAAGGCACTGTCGAAACAGCGCCTGTCCCATTGGTTGTGCGAGGGCATTGCCCTCTGCTACACATTGGCTGGGCAGGATCCCCCTGGGGGCATCAGGGCGCACTCCACTCGTGGGGTGGCTGCCTCTACCGCTCTCCTGGGTGTGGCCTCGGTGGAGGACATCTGTGCTGCAGCTTCATGGTCCTCCCCGGGCCCCTTTGTAAGGTTTTACCTCATGGACATGACCGGGGGTTCTGTCTCCCAGGCGGTTCTGGGGTCTGTGGCCTTTCCTGCTTCCCGTCCTTTGGTAGGGTAGCAGGAGTGTGTGGGTATGGGCCACAGTGTGTTAGGTCACACGTGGTTCCGCCTGTGCTGTGTGTTCAAGGGGTTCTAGTTCTCTCTTGCTCGCACTCAGGTGGAGTTGACTGCGCCCCCCCTTCATTAGGAAGGATGGGGTGACAGGGCTCCCCGAACCCCTTGATGTGGGCTTACGGGTCCTCAGGGGGTACATCTGTCGGGTCTCGCGTCCGCTCTAACCCATATCTCAATAGGCTTGAGCGGGACGCGATAAGCCAGATACGAAATATAACGATAGGTTATGTATATAACCTAGTTATATGAGTATTGGCTGAGCGTCCCGCTCTTAAGCGGCCCTGAGTTCCCTTTTGAGGGATCTTTTACTGGAACGGGATTTTGGCGAGGAAGGGTGTTTGGTGACCAGGGCCATGGTCTTATAGGCTACGCCTCCATAGAGGCGGGACCCGGTCAGGTGTGGGTGTACAAGTTGTTTCGTGGTGGAGTACAGTAGGTACAGGAGATAAGGGGTATCTCAATAGGCTTGCGCGGGACGCTCAGCCAATACTCAATTCACTAGGTTATATACATAACCTATCGTTTTATGCTGTTTCGACAGATCTGGGGGCGTGCAGGTTCCTAGCGGCAGTGTCGTAAAAACACCCGGAACCAGGAAGCACTGACCTTCAACTACCAACACGTTAGTCTGTAGGGAGGCAGAATAGGCCCACTACCTCCCCACCGTATTGGCCCGACACCCCACTTTGCCTAGAGGTGGGGTAGTCGACGAAGCCCGCCATCGGGGGATGTGTCACAGCCCAGTGGCCGAGGTCCCACATCAATGATTGGTTAACTAATTTAAATTTGTATTAACAGATTGCAGAATGGGTACCACACTGTACGCTCAATACACGCAATTGTTAAGGGGAGGATGCAGACCAGAGAAAGACCTTTCGTCTTGTTTACCTCCGGGCCTCCCATTTTCAATTCATAATGAAGATGATCAGAGATGTGGGATCTCAGTCTAAGACTCTACTCGCCATCCAAGTCGGGGGGAAAACGTACCACTGTGTGTTCTTCCCCCCTACATTCGGACGACAAGCAGGGCCACAGCGTGGGCAGACGTCATCCCCCTTTTCAGCCGGGGGGGGGGGAAACCTTCGCCATGTCTCCTCTTACAATCAACTGATCGGGAGATATGCACGGTATGGATCTGATCCCCCCCCCCGTTTTCACAGAGGACGGGGGCAGACTCTCTTACTACGTCCCATTACTGGGACCGTAACTGACCTATTCCGCCAACAAGATTCAGAATTTAATCGATTTTGTCTGGCCAGGGTTGTCGCAGCTGCGGAATCGGCTTTATCATAACAGAGCCAAGTTCGTAATAGTGCGTGATGAAAGGAGCCTTGAGTAAAAAACAACAATACCCCATCCCTCGCCTCTCTCCTACCTACAGACAGGAGAGAGCACGGTCTCCTCTTATGGGAGACCTTTATACGGTATTTTAGTATAGAACCTGGGAAAGAAACCACCCACCGCAGGAAGTATCGGGGGCAGCATGAGCCTCCCACGCGTTACTCCTCGCCACTGAGAGATTGCGCTGTTCAGGTGAAAAGATGCGACAGCTGCCTCCTCGTGTACCGGAGGGGACGCGTGATGCAAGGCTTGGTCCTCACTGCAGCCGACCAGTGGGAGGCATAGTCTAGCAACGTTCGAGAGAGGGGAGGGGAGAATTAAAGGGAGAATTGGCGAGGCGAAATTGGGATGGGAGAAAAATAGAAAATAAGGAGAAAAAAAGGATAAACAAATTGTATTCTTCCCAAACACCCCAGCTCCATCCAATTCCTTAGCTTTTTTCACTGTTTACTTATCATGCATTGCAACACTAATATATGGGCAGTACCCCAAGTCAGACTGCCCCGAACCCACTTATTAAAAATGTTCTTGGTGGTCTGAGGGCAGTAGCCCCCGACCCCCTCTGTGGGGGAGCACTTAAATTAAGTATCCTCCCTTTGTTCTTTTTGGGGTCAGCTCAGTCACCCCCGAAATATAACACCTGCGTGCTAGTTCTAAAGTGGTAGAAGGGTGGCAGAAGCGCAGCAGAAGGGAACTGAATCTGAAGTGCTTCATCTGTACTTGATTTCATTCACTGTTTTTTCCAGATTGAATTCTGTCATTGGAAAGAGGAGATTTGGCCCGATCCATAGATGTATGACTATCTATCTATCTATCTATCTATCTATCTATCTATCTATCTATCTATCTATCTGTCTGTCTATAATTATATCTATTGTAAAAGGACTATGAAACAGTATCTACAATATGCCATATCTACTGTTGAGGTTCCATGGTAACCGGCATTCCATTTGTAGGCCGGCCTTGAAGGTTCTCTCTCTCTCTGTTGAGGGAGGGCCAGGAACTCCTACGTTTTGCTATTATGACAGACTCACTGGACAGACGGGAGCTTCTAGGCGGCATGGTGGTATAGTGGTGTTGAAGTGCCACAGACAACTAGTGACACTTTTTATAATGACATCCTGTTCTCTCTGTCACTTGTATGATATAAAGGTTTAAGAATATGTTCATTGTATATATCTGTTTTAAATCTAGGCATATGTTACTGTATGTGTCTATATGTGATATGTATTCATATATATATATATATATATATATATATATATATATATATATATATATATATATATATATATGTGTATATGTATATATATGCATATATGTGTATATGTATATATATACTTATATATATATATATATATATATATATATATATATATATATATATATATATATGTGTATATGTATATATATGCATATATGTGTATATGTATATATATACTGTGCGCTTTGCACAAGTATCTATGTCTGGGCTGGGCTGCACAGTCAGAATGGAAATACAAGAGGCCTCTCTGCTGTAAAGCCAGGAATGTGACCTTGACGATGGGTGAATCTCTGCCTGCAGAAATTAACCCTTGTAGTTAGGAGGCAGAGAGCTATACTTTAAACTGATATGATGTGGAAAACATATCCACCAATGTATATGAGTACTGTATATACGGTATATGTCTGTATTGTATATATATACATATAGGCGTACAGGCTATCCCAATTGAAAGTCGGGACCCGTGTAGAGGCAGATGGAATTCTAGGGGCTTTCCCAGCACAAAGAAATCCATTACTCTCTCAGTTACAGTAACGGCTAGAAAGGGGAGGAGTGGCCATCTTTATGTGTTGATTGGCTGGTAGAATGACATAACTATGACATCACTGTATTTAGACCAATAGTAAAGAGGTCTTGATATGATGCAGGGCCTGTATAAAAAGGCCAGCTCGCTGGATCCGAGTCAGATTTTCCATTTTTTTTTTTACTTCAGACACCATTCTTATAGCGACAGATACCGCTGAGCGGTGTAAGGAGCGGAATCTGTCAATTTTTCAGGGTGGCGTCCCTAGGACAAGACTCTGTCTTTTTTAGATGCTCTAAAATATTTTAAATGACAAAGAGAGTCTATGCTATGCTAGAGAAGAGATGTTTTGTTTTATACTTCTTTTAACTGAATTGGACATTTCCAATGTAGTCTCTTTTGTAACTTGCTTTTTCTAATTAAAACAACTTTTTTATAATACCTATTGAATTCGTGGACTGTTTTCTATCGCAATGTGTCACGACGCTGGCCTCGCCCTTCTCTCGTCTGAGGTAACGGTATAGCTATATCCTGGAAGCCATGCAGATTGAATCAATTGCTCGTTACTGCTTTTCAGCTAAAGTTATATAGAGGATATTATATATATATATATATATATATGGCACTGTTTGTTGTTTGCGGGCTCCGGTATCTCTGTGTTCGACGGGCTCCATCGGGTTTGTGGGAAACTGAGATTCTAGTCACTGCAGGACCGGACGATCGGTACCACGGATCGATGGATCTGTCGAATTGATAAGGGGTACTGGGACTTGCAAATGATTATTAAGTGTTATTGCGCTAATATAATTACTAGTGTTGTAGGTGAAGTAATATCATCAGACTTTCAAATGAGTAGCATTACAGGCCTTTCCTCACAAATGAGGATAGTGGCGGTGGTGACGGTGAAGTAATATCATCAGACTTTCAAATGAGTAGCATTACAGGCCTTTCCTCACAAATGAGGATAGTGGCGGTTAACAACTCTTCTATGCTTATATTTCATATCAACTGGATATAACTAACTAGTGACTATGAAGTAAGCTTGATAGAAATAGTAATTGACCCGAGAATTTAGCGAGTTTAGCACCTCGCTGGGGGATATCGGGCGGCCACAGGGTTATATCTCGAGTAAGTGAACTGAGATAGATAGAGACAAACCCATCGGCTCTCATCAAGTGGTTAACACTGTCGCCTCACAGCTAGAAGGTCCAGGGTCCGATTCCCGCTTGGGGACCAGGTTTCCGCGTTGCCAGGTACCCAGGTGGGGTATCTCCCAGGCCTTTCTTTTTTTAAATCTACTTTTTCTCCTCCTTTTTCTGTATTTTTCTCCCATCCCAATTTAGTCGTTATGCCAATTCCCCCCTCCCCTTCCTGGTCGTTGCGCGCATTTGCCCCCCACTTGCCGGTCTAGGGAGGGTTGATAGATACTATCACATGTCCCCTCCAATACATGTGGAGTCAGCCAGCCGCTTCTTTTCACCTGACAGTGAGGACTCTCACTGGCGAAGCGTAACGCGTGGGAGGCTCACACTACTTCCCCCAGTTCCCTCCCTCGCTGAGCAGGCGCCCCGACCGACCTGTAGGAGTCGCTGTTTACAACGGCCAGGATATACACCCCGCCGGCTTCCCACCCGCTAACACTGCCAATTGGTTAGTATGGACGACCGACCAAGCTGGAGGTACCGCTGACAGCTGGATTCGATACCAGTGCCTCTGCGGTGGTAGGCAGGCGCTTAGTCCACTGCGCTACCCAGCCGACCTACTCCCAGGCCTTTCTGTGTGGAGTTTGCATGTTCTCCCCGTGCTCGCAAGGCCCCCCCCCCCCCCCCCGAATAGAGAAACCCAATGGAAAAACATGCACAACAGATCGCTAACGCTGTCGCGTTCCTGACGAAGACGGACAGGAGCACTTGAATTGGTCCCTGGGGTGCAGCCCCTCGCCGACGCCCCTATATGCTCCCGGCTGCCCTTGGGGGGAAGGACGACGGGATGGGTTAAGTGCAGAGACTCAATCGAATCGGCGACCCAACTAACTGCATGTGTGTGTTCCTGTGTGTGTGTCCCGCCCATCGCATGTGTGTCTGCCTGCATGCCATAGGCCAGATATTCTATATTCATATTTCAAAATGTGTCCGGATGGCAAAATGCACTACTGTATCTACAAAAAACCCTGTAAACAATTGCAATTTTTCATGTGTGGTCAATGTTAGCATGGTGTTATTCACCGTCAAAAAGAAAAAATGATATTCTCCATTCATTACAATTTACTCAAGCATAGTAACAGACACAATAGTTCTGACACTGCATTCCCTGAGTTCCATGGATGTCCTATACCAGGAACATGCAAATGGGCCTTGTAGAAGTGGAGCAATCTTCCATTTACTTGGGTTTGTACTTTTAGGCGAATTTTCTGAAAATATGGCTAGGGCTTAAAAGGTTAAGGACCACGTATGTCCTCCTCCTGTTTTGGAACAGAAGCCTGGCTCCCTATACACTCTGTAGCAGCATTCACTCTCCATTTTAGCTGTCCTTTCCTTGACTGGCTGCTCAGTTTATTATGATGCAGTCGTTTGAAAGTCAGCTAAACATCCTGCTGTTGTTTAATTTATCATGGTCACACAAGCAACTATTAGAAACAAAACTCCTCAACCATACACGGCGAGAAACCCATTTTTCATACTGTGGATTAAAATCAATGTTTGCACCTTGACCCCCAGAATGCATTAATTACATGAATGCATCAGTCATGGGGAGTTTATTCAAGGGCAGACATTTAGATTGCATTTATCAGCTGATCACCTCTGACTTTCCAGAAAAGAACAAGTCCAGGGCCTGTATTCATGAAGCTTCTAACTCATTCACACCAGATGGACTATATTTATACATTTTTCATTATTTATCTTTTATTCTCATTATCCTGCCTGTACCTACCTATCCTTCTCCTGTTGGTGCCTTGACACCCAAATGTCCCTATGGGGATGAATAAAGATCTTACCTTATCTTTTCTATAGGCAGACAGGTATCTATTGTAGTATAATTTTCTGCGTTAATTATACTTGTTCTTATGAATCAAAGGTAAACTTCCATTTTGGAACTTAAGATAAAGTCTTTAAATAAAATTCTCAGGTGACTTGGCCAGGAAATCATTACAGAGACCAGTTGCCTATGTGAAAATAAGAATCACATCAAATATAGTTGAAAACCCGATTTTATTAAGGAATGCTTGGGATATCAAAAGGGCAGAGTGTGTGTGGTTATAAAAACTGTTGAGCTGTGGGAACATTTAGACGGTGGGCCGAAGGTTGCTAGAGGCTTCCGTTAGTGAAATGATTGATCTGGTTTTAGAGAGTATATGTTATTGTAATATGAACTACATAATATACTATAATAACACATTTCCGTTTGTTGGCAACAGTTTTTGGGTCATATCTTTATGAAAATTAATGTGTTGATAAGCTAAAATCTACCTACTGTGAAAAGGGGCGTTGCTGCGGAACCAATCAAAACGTGTTACAACGTCAAGTGACTTGATTGCCCCCAATGACATTCCTCCAGCTCCGGAACCAGGAAGTATTGCGTCTCGACTCTCGTCTGTTGACAACAGTACGGATTTAGCTCTGCATCGGTAAGCTCCCAATTCATATACATTACTATTGAAATGCATTTTTACTTAACTTTACAGCATTATTCAAACGCGATAGGAAGTTATGAGTCATCAGCAGTTTATATGCAGTCCGTTTTGACTTCCAATTACACATTGGAAAATGTTGTAGCCAGCTCACAGACTAACGTTACGTTAACATTTTAACTTTCTCAGATAGCAATCTAACATTACGTTAGTGGAAATCAAACAACTCTAACCCAATACTAATAATAGTAACTTGTTTCACATTCTTGCTGTGTGTTACACTATGGTATAGCGGTCTGTGTTGTTGCCCGTGACGTTAAGAAGTTTGAGGTGACGTTGTCACAACCGCTACATATGTACAAAATATACTGTCTCATAAATATACTCTTCCAATATATAAATATACATATAAATATATTGTTTTAGATGCTGTTGTCACTATGAATTACAAATGGGGGACCCTGATGTAAACAAGACAAACGTCTTTCTCTGGTCTGCATCCCCTTAACAATTGTTTGATACTTTTCTGGACTCTTTGTATCATAAACAGTACTGTATTTGCAAATCTGGTATGTCATAATTAAATGTATAGATGTAGCAGTAGGCCTACTGTATCTGTATGTCATGTATGTCATATATGTTATGATGAATTGAAAATGGGGGACCCTGATGTAAACAAGATGAAAGTCTTTCTCTGGTCTGCATCCCCTTAACAATTGTGTGTATTGAGCTGTACTGTACTGTACCCATTCTGCAATCTGTTAATAACGTTTTCAATCAATCAATCAACATTTATAACACAATAACAAGTGTGAAAATAACATGTTATTTATTTGAACAGTCAGAAAAAATAAATAACGCACATCCTCCGTTTGTTGGTGCTGAGCCAAACTGTAAAAACAGTAATACATAAGAACAAAGCGGGGCTCGCAACTCACTTGTAGTTCCAAGGTGATTTTAATAAACAAAAAAGGCAGTAGATGCAACGTTTCGACCTTACCGGTCTTCCTCAAGCATGCCATTGACTGTCCCTTTGAACCTAAACATCTTCTCTTCTGCACTTCACTCAGCTCCAGTGGGCAGGATGGGAAGGCAGAGGAAGAGGGTGGTGACCGGTGAAGCTGCTCCCCTCCAGAGGAAAGAGGAGAATCCTGCTGCCTTGCACCGCAAGGAGAAGAAGAAGAAGGTTTACATGGGCAAAGTGTTCATCAACATCTCCATCGGCCTGTGCATCTTCAGCCTCGTCTGGTTTTTCTATGCCCTCTACATGCGCTCTGCCCTAGCTAAACAGGTGGTGACAATCCACCCCTCACCTCCTGTGCTTGACGCCAACAGCACCATGTCTGGGAAAATGTATGCCGCAATTCATATCTTACAAGAGATGCATTGATGTATGTGCAGGCTATTCTGCCTCCGTCTGATCAGTATGTAAAAATCACAAAGTTGGGGATATGGATGGGAATATATTTCACTGATTAAAAGAAAAACCAAAAAAAGAACTCATTCTGTCTCTAGTATTATTTGTTCACGCCAACTGTTTTGGAGATGAGGGTGGAAGGGAAGAAAAACAAAAAATGGTAAAGAGCAAGAATAGTTTGGTTTTCCATTATTGTTGATTATTACATGGCGTTTTTTCATTCGCCGAAATGCTTGCTTGTGATTGGTCAATAGCCCCCCGACAGCGGTCATTATCAGACAATAATGACCGCTGTGGGACAATAATGACCGCTGTGCGCAGCTGTTCGCAATCAAGCCCCACTGACACACACTGTTTCAGTGCAATTAGACACTGCCGGTGTTCTGCTGCCGGCGATGACAGGGGGCGGAGCGACGAGCGGAGCCAGAACGCAGCCAGAACCAGTGTTGCGAGTCGATGTAAAATGAATTAGGTATATTGTTAGTAAGTTAGCCATGTAATAAGCGGGATAATGTATAGCTATACTCGATCATTGTCGCAAAATAATTGACCTTCACTGACGTTTAAAACACCTCGCCGAGGCGGCTCGGTATTTTAAACTCTGTGTCGGTCAATTATTTTGCGACAATGACCTCGTAGCTATACATTATCCCTTACTTAATCATCAATTGTAATGCATAATCTTTACATCTCTTACTTAATTTCTCCATTCAATCCCCAAGTTCCTCCTTTCTGTAGTGTTCGCTGTCTTTCTCAACACCTTTTTTGTTTGTTCATGGTCCAAGTGGATGTAAGAATATTACAATATCACGATGCTGGAAGAAAGTTGGAGCAGCGTGAGGCTGAAGTTGCATTTTCTTTTTCTCAATTCCTGACTTGTGGTGGTACAGTGTCTTCAACACCCATGGGGGTAATTTGGCAGTATGTTTTTATGGGGGGGGGGGGCATTCATTCTGTTTATTGTGTCATACTGGGGAATAATATTAATATTATTATGTCCTATTGGGGACATAATTTAAAATTCTGAGCAATTCAATCGTTTTTTTTATGGAGAGGACGTCTGACATTAATTGAAAACTGTATTAACAGATTGCAGAATGGGTACAATACAGTACAGCTCAATACACACAATTGTTAAGGGGATGCAGACCAGAGAAAGACTTTCATCTTGTTTACATCAGGGTCCCCCATTTTCAATTCATCATAACATATGACATACAGATAGACAGTAGGCCTACTGCTACATCTATACATTTAATTATGACATACCAGATTTGTAAATACAGTACTGTTTATGATACAAAGAGTCCAGAAAAGTATCAAACAATTGTTAAGGGAATGCAGACCAGAGAAAGACGTTTGTCTTGTTTACATCAGGGTCCCCCATTTGTAATTCATAGTGACAACAGCATCTAAAACAATATATTTATATGTATATTTATATATTGGAAGAGTATATTTGCAGTCCAGAGAAAGACTTTCGTGAGAGACCAACAAAGTGAGGTATGTAAAAACTTGGAATCAAATTGTGGTCATAGATCTAACGTTAATATCACGTTAACAATCTAATGGCTAGCAAGCTCATCTGTGACGTTGGTATGGCTTAATACAGTGCGAAATACAATCTTATAGTAACAAAACAATACACAAATTGAACATAGTTTTGAACGTTTTATTACAATAGTATTTACTGTCTCATGTTGCAATGTATAATCCAGCTAGCGTTCCAGTCAGATCCATTCTCCGTTGTTCTTGTTGACAATTTTGGGGTCCGTAATCCCCGTTTCTGTATCCTGATTGGTTTATCAGCTAGAGGTGTCCAAAGATATGCATGAGCAAACATTTAATTTAAATGTAAGATTACGATAACCGATGACCACCAGACGGCTGGCCAACAAACGTATTTTGACTCAACATAATAACTAGATATCACACACAAAGAATTGTGTAGTCTCCCAACATGGATCAATCAAGTTCACTTTAGACAGACTCGGCCTGCCATCTAATTTGGTTCATTTAAATATAATAGTGGCCACAGCTGAAACCGGCAGACAAACGATAGGAGATAACAGATTCTTGGGACCTTCTACTAACTTCCCTGATGAAACAGCTGAGTTAACAAAAACGGCTGAGAGGAGGAACCGGGATCATCCCTATGTTCCCCGGGTCCTATGTTCCCCGGGTTATATGTTCCCCGCTTTGATTGATTAATAGATTGAACATTTTATAAATGTTTATTATTTTATTAATTATTAATGTCCGCCTTGTTTCGAACGGTTAAGCTTAGGCCCTCGTTCGAACTGGTTAAGGTTAGAGTTTGTAATCAGGGCTGGTGGTCTAAAAATTTCAATCTATCAATCAATCAAAGCGGGGAACATAGAACCCGGGGAACATAGACATGCAAAAATATCATGGAAATAGAGAAAAGTGGCTAAAAGGTTGAATTAAATCTCATTGGAAATTAACTAAAGTATTGTAACTTCAAGGTATTAGGTATGAAATAATAAGTCTGACTGAGGGATGTCCACACATATAAGAAAGTGGTTTAACTGTATTTCAAAACTCTGGGACGAAAATATGTTCAAATATGTATCTTAACTAAACTGGTGTTAAATAGAAAGGCATGGTTTAAGAAATCTAGGTGAATAATTTGAGTAAGTCAAATGATGAAATGCAATCTTTATACAATAGAATGGAAATAAGTTAACTAATGTGAATATAAGCATTGGGGTTTACTCTGGCACAAACTAGTAATAATTTAGGTTGAACTGTGTCTTTTTGAGATAATTACATTAACACTTTGAGCGCCACTCACGGCTAATCTCGGGTTTACGATCGTGACGTTGAAAGCCGTCGCGGCTTTTCTCGGAATTTATTTATTTATTAGCGATCTGAAGTCATATTGCATCACGCGAGCCTACCGTTGTTGATCCAGGGGCCGCCGGCGATCAGATGTGAAAAAGGCGCCCCCTATCGTCTCCCAGATGGTAAATCACCCTTTTGGAATGCACTCAATGAAAATGGATGGGGGAAAAAAAAAGTCCACATTTTACTTCTCACCCATGCAGCCGGAGTTACCAGAGTTCATTCTGGAGCCTCTGAGCCGCGGCGATCATGGGTTATACTGTACACACGTTGGATCAATATACTTATCAATTTTTTCGAATGGTGATCAGGAATTGGAATATACCATTTGGATACCATCTGATGTCAGGTAAGGAATCTATGTTATCAGTGTTAGGATAATCAGACTCGTTTTCATGGAGATATAAGCGTTTCCACTATATGTGATATGGCTGTTTCACTGTAAAAGCCATGAGGAAATAATAGCAGCGATTATCTGCGCACACATATTATCGACCATCTAGCGTTTATTTGAAAACGATTCATAAATAGACAGACAAATTATAACGTTCTGGAATATTCCAGTAAAAGGCGATTATCATGGAATGTGTTGTTTTTTCTTCGAAACCGAGTGGTTTTCAAAATGCTATAAAAAGGAAATGAAGCGATAAAAACACAATCTGCTTTGCCAATGTTGACTGGAAAATGATTCTTTGATAAGCGATGGGCAGATTAGACACATAGCATAATTTAAAACATAGATTAGGCGATATTAATGTGACATGGGCCGTGGACCGTGGCATCAACGGGGGTAAAAAGGAAAACACGGCCCGGCACTGAAAGTGTTAACAGATTGTCCGCCATGCATTGTACCCATCCTTGGGCCAAGTCTGCCAGCGCTGTAACCCTATGGAGATGTTTACCTTCTTTGCAGGGCTATAACTTTTTAAATATTATAGCTATATCGACATTACTATGGCCCATTCAACATCGGGTATCTATCGTTCCGGATGTGGGAACGTTATATTTTTTCATTCATACATTGTCGTGTTAATACCGTCGTGAATATAAGTATGTTTTTAAGGTTTTCAGCAGTAATTCCTAAAACGCGAGTTATAGGCCCTGACGCATATGATAGATTATCGATTGGCGTTTCTTTCCTATACCCGCTATATTAAAAAATTCAAATGTATATGATCGGTATACATTATGCTTCATCATGCGTGAAGGAAAGGGGGGGGGGGCGTTTATAATTCCTTGATCGTCAGTAGCGTCTTTTTTTTTTTACTATGGGTTGATACGTTGATCAGATGGATTGCCGTGAAATAAATAAACAATCGGGCTGAAAATAACGTTAGATTACTCTTACCGTTCGCCGATGTGACTAGAGGAAAAATATTCCAATTATTTGACGTCAATCTGCTAGATCCATTTCCCGTTTGTATGACGCAATAAACGCCGAAATCATATTGATTATTGCGTTTCAAAAGCGATCCCAATGCACTCAAGTGTGTATCTAGATCCACGCTACAAGATATTACTGCCAGATGATTCTCCCAGATGCACCGAGCGCCACTTCCGGTTTGGCTTGGAGTGTAACTTGTCCGAAATCCACCAGGGGGGCGGTATTGAGGCGTTGCAATATCAGACAGGGTCCAGCTGCGTCCCCGGAGGGAGGCTGGATGAATTATGAATGCCATGGTGAAAAAATAAAATATTTATCCCAAAAACGAGTTAACTCGTTTCTGACACACAACGCATGGCAGGCAATAACGAGTATACTCGTTTTTGGCGCACAATGTGTTAATATCTATGTATCATGTTTGGCAAATATAATAGTGACAATGATTTAGGCCTTAGAATCAAATGGAAAGGAATTCTATGTTGTCAGAGCCATTAATGGTAAACCATGCCCAGATTAAAAAAAATCTACTTATCTGGTCTTCAATTGGAGCAAATCCTGGGTGTGATGTAATTTCCGGTCAAGACCAAACATAGGACCAGTGTTAATTTTGTCAACGAAAATGGTGGCGAAAGATTAGGCCTGCCGCGATAAGCAATAAATCGATTAATTGCCGCGATAATTAAAATTAATGCAATGATTTTGACGGGCGCGATTAATTGCTATTTGCGCGTTTGTTTTAATGAGGCGGAACCAGTCCAGTACCCCTCGTCAGTCACTCCGTGTGGGGGGCCGCTGGCCTTACTACAGAGCACAGCACGGGAGCTCCGTGGGGCACTAGCAACGCCACATATAGCTTAACTACATTTCTCAATAGTGTTGCTCCTTTTAACCAAATAGCGTTCTTTGTAGTGTAACGTTAGCTATTTTTAGACCCAAGTAGTTACTCGCTACTGCCCGGAGAAACTGGACTGCTAAATAAAGATTAAAGATCTAGTGTTGATGCTCATTCAATGCCAACAACATTAGCTAAATAGCTAACAAACAAAATACAACGTATAGCATAGCTACAACACAGAATAACGTTAATACAATTACATGCATCATTGTTTACAATGAACGGGTGGGACTAGTCAAAGGACTGGACACGGGGACAAGTTAAACATGAATACATTTATTATAACAGGTAATCGAGTTGCGCTCCCGTGCCTACGCACCACAGGGCTATTCTATTCTATACGGCTTTGACGCTTCCTCCTCATCGTTGATTGCCTGTAGTAGCTGCATCTAACGTTAGTAGCTAACGTTAAAACTAACCTAAAGTTAGTTGCTCACCAACAATCTCAACATTTGTTTTATCATTAGCTCAAAAACACAGAACCGGACGAGATGCTGCTAGGATAATAACAACAATACTTTCGCTCCGGTCGGTGGGCTTCAAAATAAAAGTCTAAAACCGGAACAGACGGAGCGGTGGGCTTCAAAATAAAGGTTTTGGGAAATAAATGTCTAAAAAAAAAATTCTCTAACCGGTCGCAATAATATCGCTTATCGCGATATTTTCGGGGGCAATTAATCGCCCAGCAAAATCGTGGCAGGCCTACGAAAGATCTTCGTCAACGAAGCTTTTTCCGGCGACGACAACGAGACGTGACGTCACGTTATTGAAGACCATGTGACGCTAACGTCACTAAATTATTAATTAAATATCGTTGACTACAACTGAGGACACAAAGATGTAGTTTACAAAAACCATGACGAATTCTCTCTTAATTTATGTTGACTAAAACAAGATGAGACAAAATAATTATAACTTTTAGAATAAGTCACGTTATTATTTCAGCATTTCCCATTTCCGTTTCCGGGTTAAGCTCAGCAGCGTTTATGGCTAAAAGCCAAGCTACATAACATACGTGAGGCTAAAAACCGTGTCCCAGGTCTCTCGTGACTACAGCTTATACCAATACCCATGAACGGAATCTGCTACTCTCTCAACACTCCTGCGGCAGCCGAACAGTTCTACCAAAAGAACATAGCATTTAAGACGACAGAGGCTGAGAGGATGGCTAGGCTAATAGCCTGGGAGTCGGGACCTATATCCCACTTTCATCTGTGTACACCCACTACTATCAACATTACACATGGATACAACAAGGACAAGACCACGTTCACTTAAAAAGGTAATGTTGGTATGAAAAGAAAAGAAACAGACGAGTACTAACACTGAGATTGACACTGCTATAAGTTATGAATCCCTTTAGCACTTGAAGTGCACTAAAACATCGTAATGACTTTTTATTTTTCATATAATGTTGGGTACATGCTCAGTAGAGTTAGAACGCTCCCAGTCTTAGGGGCTGTGATATTTTGTTACCACACTTTATGCACATAGAAGTGCAGTGGCAGGTTCGCTAAGCTAATGTTATTAGCCGAATGCTCTGATGGGAGCCGCCATTTAAGTTTAAAGTGACGTCAGCGATCTATGGTACGACTCGAGGGACAAAAGGGAATGTGTGTGACGTGTGTGAAATTTGTACAGTAGGTCCCAGTGAGAATTGCAATCGGTGTGTACTGTGTATTTACACTATCCTAATGTTCCTTTGTTGATAAAAAAAAAAGAAAACAATTTAAATCAGAATATGTTCCATTCCATGTCTGACTATTTCTGAATCTATTGACCATTTCAAGGAATGTTTGGTTACTATTGGGCTTCTAGCCTTCTACTGAACTAGGCAATCCATGAATCCACTACTGTTACCGCTGTCACCATGAAGTGTTATCGAGACAATGAAGACGAATGAGTTGCAGACTGGACTCAAGTTTACTTGGTTGACATAGACGCTCATACATACTGGTGCACTCTTATATATCGTCCGGGTCGCACCCCGGCACTATATGGTACCTATCACTACAAGTAACGTAGGCGGGAAAACCACGCGACGTGACCTAGTTATCAGTGGCGCCAAAAAATGGCGAACCGTGTTAATCTCCGTCACCGTCACCTGGATATAATGCCACGAATCTTCAAACATCAGTAAGCACTTTTACCTTATTGTTGACATATCTGAAAATAAAAGTAAGTTGGTCGAGTGCAGAGAAGTATAGACTGGATCTGATATCCAAAACGTGAACTTATTTATTATGTACACGGACAGCTGCAGATCGCTTCATGACCAAAGGCATCTGGTTACGTTTTCAGATGACACTGTCCTGGTATCCTTACTGCAGCGCTCCGAAACTGATCATGGACCTGTACTTCACGACTTTGTGAATTGGTGTGATGAGCATTACTTGGACCTCAATGTCTCTAAGACTAAGGACATGATAATTGACTTCAGACACAACCCCGATCATCAAGCCAGTGTAGCTAGTGTAATTCACAACGAGGACGAGCCTCCTAACTTTTTCTTTTATCTGCTGGTTCAGTGGCCTGTCCATTAAAGACAGGAACAGCTTACAGTATATTGTGAAAGTGTGCTCCAAAATAATTGGAGTAAAACAGAGAGACCTATGTTCTCTCTGGACGGACCAGGTGGTCAAGAAGGGGACGAGCATCATTAATCAACCCCTCCATGCTCTGTCTCAGCGGTTTTCACTGTTGCCTTCTGGCCGCCGTTATGACGTCCCACCAAGTAGGACCAACCGCTACGCCAAATCTTTTGTCCCCTCGGCTATCAGACTTTTAAACACAGACAGTAGTCATTTTAAGTAGCCTTTTGCACTTGGTTGTCTGTTTTTACTTTTTTTTTTTTTAAACTTTGACCAGTCAGCTGGTTCTTTTCGCGTTTATCGCTTTTTCTGGTCAAGTATGACCGACAGAAACAGGTTGAATGGGGTATAGATGGGGGGAAAGACACTAGAAAATACGGCGAGTCCGGGAGTCGAACTCGTGTACCCCAGATCCGTGACGCGCACGGTTGTCCCCGACGCCGAAATAGCGTTCGAGGTACGCGGTGAGCTACTGGAGCTCCCCGTCTGTTTTTACTTTAACTTTTATTGCTGGATTGTATCACATGGAGTGTTTCTCTTTTTATTGCCGTACTGTCGTTGAGATGTTTTGTTGTTGTTTGTCTTTGTTGCTTGTTGGTGTTGGTGAAGCTGCAAATATGAATTGCCCCACGGGGATCAATAAAGTTGTCTGAATCTGAATCTGAACTTGACTTTCACCTGTTGCGAACTTGCGACTCGAGCGTCATGAATGGATCTTGGATGCATGCAGTTGTTCAAAATTGTACGTGCTTTCTTTCAGGGAAGGTTAACGTTAATGTTGTTTTTATTGGATTCTATTATATGTTGTACCACTGTATTGCACATCGTTGCGGGCAAGACCACCCGCATTTCATTGTATACTTGTATGCCGTGACAAACGACAAACAAACAAACAAAACTCTGATCCTGATATCCTGATGAATTGAAAATGGGGGACCCTGATGTAAACAAGACGAAAGTCTTTCTCTGGTCTGCATCCCCTTAACAATTGTGTGTATTGAGCCGTACTGTACTTTTCAATCAATCAATCAGAGATGAATACACATTTTATAAAGTTGAATATATATTATCAATTCCACAGTGCGGGTGACGACAAGAGGGTTCCAGTCGATCAAGTGTGGCGGATGTTAGCTGCACTTCCAATTAGACTGAGCACACGTGAACTCGGACGAATCCTGCACTTCTATCGAACCAGAGGGAACAGGATCACCTACGTGCAGGTGAGAGAATTTTTTGTACTATGAGTCATTTGTGTATTTATAGTCTGAAAATGGAGAAAAAAATCTGGTAATCTCCTCCAGTTCAAGCAGGTTCACCGTCGCGCCTTCCGGAAGATGGAGGAGAAGTGGGAGGAGGAGGAGGAGGAGGAGGAGGAGGAGATGGAGATGTAGAAGAGGCAGCGTCTCCCCCCAATAGACGCTGAAGCAGCCGGTGGACTGGACGGCGGAGCGGGTCAAGGCTTTTCAAGACACCAAGGAGGCCCTGGCCCGCGCGGCCATGTTGGCCCACCCCTCGCCCTCTGCGCCCACCGCTCTCACCACAGACGCCTGTGACTTTGCTGTGGGAGCGGTGTACGAGCAGTGGGTTGGGGACGCCTGGCAGCCGCTTGCCTTCTTCAGCCGCCAGCTGTCGCCCAGGGAACAGAGGTACAGCACGTTCGACAGGGAGCTCCTCGGGCTGTGGCTTGCTGTCAGGCACTTCCGTTTCTTGCTGGAGGGACGCGAGTTTACGGCCTACGTTGACCATAAGCCGCTCACGCACACGCCATGTCCTACGTTAGCATGGCTGCGGACCAGGCCGCCGATCCTGCCGTCCAAGCGCTCAAGTCGTCGGACACTGGACTGCGCCTGGAGGAGGTAGTGTTCGGTGACGCGGGGGTTACACTCTTGTGCGACGTCTCCATGGGTCAGCCGCGGCCGGTAGTCCCCGCCAACTGGAGACGCCCTGCCTTCGAGGCCATACACGGTTTGTCTCACCCTGGAAGGAAGCCGTCCTCGCGACTGGTGTCGGAGAAGTTTGTGTGGCAAGGGCTCAAGAGGGATGTGAGAGCCTGGGTCGACACGTGCACCGCCTGCCAGCGCGCCAAGGTGCATCGGCACATCAAGGCCCCCCTGGAACAGTTCTCCGTGCCCGAGCGGAGGTTCGACCATGTCAACGTGGACCTGGTAGGACCGCTGCCCCCCTCACACGGATACAACTACCTTTTCACCATGGTGGACAGGACGACTCGCTGGCCGGAGGCGGTCCCGCTCTCCTCAACGACGGCCCCCGACCTGGCCCGGGCGTTCATCGCGGTGTGGGTCTCCCGCTACGGCACCCCGGCTGATCTCTCCTCTGACCGTGGCTCACAGTTCACTTCGGAACTGTGGGCGGCGGTGGCGGAGAGTCTGGGGGTCAAGCTCCACCGTACGACCGCCTACCATCCGCAGGCAAATGGGCTCTGCGAGCGTTTTCATCGCTCCATGAAGGCCGCCCTTCGAGCCAGCCTCACGGACGGCGACTGGCTGGACAAGCTCCCGTGGGTCATGCTGGGGCTCAGGACGGCGCCAAAGGAGGACCTCCAGTCGTCGCAGCATGGGGTCCCTACGTCGAGGATGCCCCCGGAGCTGCACTCAGCGAGGTTCGTATTGGTATTAAGTGTGACATAGTCCATATGGTAATGATTTGTATTTAGAATGTAATAACTACCGCGGTTTATTCCCAATTGATTAATTTACTTTAGATTTTAAGTTCATGGTTCAAATTTGCTCGTTTCGATTTTTTCTAATCTGAATCGTGGCCCATAGATATGGAACCATATAGATATCTATGTATGGAACTGCCCCTTTAAGTGTGCGTTCATGGCGGCGTACTATATTGCGTCATCAACGTGCGACCTCACCAGCTGACTTCAGTAGTACTCATAGTTCTATTCGTGGGGACATTTAAATCTAGCGGTCGCTTTCCACCAAGTCGTCAGATAGATTGTACTAGTATATTCTTTATATTCTAGTTTTGTTATTGGGGTGTGTGGTTTGGTTCTGGTGACATGCGGCGGCGGTGGTGCTCCCAGTGGGCAGTGTCCGGGCTGTCCTTGGCAGTAGGCACCGGGCTGGGAGTCGCGGTCAGTGGGCTGTGGAGCAGCAGCAGTACGGATCAGAGCGACCAGAGGCTGGGTCTCCTGGCCAGAGTCCCCATGGTACCCATACCAAGCCTGGAAGCGCACGGCGAGCTGGAGGTACGAGTCCAGAGCAGTAGTAGGAGAAGTAACGAGCACAAAGTGCCTATATTTTTGTGTTATTTGGCTGCAGTGCCATGTTTGGCCACTACGTGGCGCTCCTTGTTTGTACGTCAAAGTCAAAGTAAACTTTATTGTCAGTTTTCCATTAACAAGACATACAGCAAATTAATTGCGTCCCCCCCATTCCCATGGTGTATATAAAAAACAACATAGGACACAATATACACAATGATACTACTTATTGCACTGCACTATTGCACTATTTTACTCTGTCTATTCTATCTTACTCTTTTTATTATTGTCTATTTTAAAAACAGAATCAAACCATAAACAGCCTGTTGGGATGTTAGATTCTAATGTGAAAAACTGTGGTTTTATATGTCTGCACTTTATGTGCTCACTTTGTCTTTCTGCTGTTGTGAAGCACTTTGAGCTGCAATTTTTGTATGAAAGGTGCTATACAAATAACGTTTATTATTATTATTATTATTATTATTTATTATTATTATTATTAATTATTATTATATACAATACACACAACACTTGATGTAACAGGTTTCATTTAATTTAACTTAATTTAATTTGAGCCAGTGACTCACTTCACTTCCTGTCTTTCTGACACAACGTTAACTTGTCCTCTAGTAACGATTTGACTCGTGTCTGTGAATCTATATCAATTATATCAATCTACATGTATATGGACAGTGGCGTGCCGTGCACAGATGGGGCCGAAGGGGGGCTTGAGCCCCTGCCCTTTTGCCCCAAGTGCCCCTTTTCTTTTTCAAATATGAAGACGGAAATGTATACTACTATCCATATCCATGAAGAAATATGAAGACGGAAATGTATACTACTATCCATATCCATGAAGAAATATGAAGACGGAAATGTCAGTCAACTTTATTGTCATTTCCCATAATGTGCAAGACATAAAGAAAAATGTATGTATACTACTATCCACGAAGAAATATGAAGACAGAAATGTATACTACTATCCACGAAAAAATATGAAGACGGAAATGTAATAAATAGACCTTATCTATTTTGAAAGTACCCCCGCATGCAACCCCCCCCCCCCCCCTCCCCCTTGAGCCCCTGCCCCCCAAATAGTCTGTGCATGCAAAACCATACCTGCTGTAATTTGGAAATAAAAAGTAAATCTATTATACTTAAGAGTAAAATTGCAGCCAAACTGTAAGTGGACAGGTAGAACTAAACCTCCTCATCATCCTCCAGGTGTACCAGGGGGGTGGAGCCATGGCGGGCGGCAGGCCTAGCCCTGGAGCAGTGATGAAGTATGGCTTCCCTTCACTGGCTAACATTAAGACCAGAGAGTCATATGTCACTTCCTATGACCCACGCACTCGCACAGCATCGTGGGTAATAGAACAGCTAAACCCTGCCTCCCTGACTGGAACTTCTGACAGGAATTACTCTGAGTTCAAAGAAGACGACAGGTACCTCAGGCTGACACTAATATATACACAATATACTAGTGGTCGACTGATATGGGTTTTTCACTGGCCAATATTTAGAGAGCAGGGCGGCTGATGGCCAATATATAATGATATTATATATTGTGTGCCAATGCATTGGTGCCAATGGCCATTTTGGATAAACATACCTATACATAGATACCATTAGAAAAACATTCTCATGTTTTCTCATTTTCTGTGGTATTGGCATTTTATTTGGACCTGTACTAGATAAGACTTCAGGCTATGGCCCCATTGTGTTTTCCAGCTCA
Organism: Notolepis coatsorum; assembly: GCF_963971535.1. Taxonomy (NCBI): domain Eukaryota; kingdom Metazoa; phylum Chordata; class Actinopteri; order Aulopiformes; family Paralepididae; genus Notolepis; species Notolepis coatsorum. The sequence continues at coordinate 125,983,103 of NC_140173.1, forward strand.
TACCTCTCAGCTGCAACCTGTAAGAGGCATCTGTTTGCAAAAAATGCTGAACTTAAATGGACATTTATTTAACACTAATGTTATTGTCTGTCTGCATTGTCTCTGTTTACTTAAGTAGATCTGCACTCTGTCTCAGCAGATGTCACACTTAATACCAATACGAACCTCGCTGAGTGCAGCTCCGGGGGCATCTTCTTTTGTTAAAGGGGAACTATCTTATAAATGGCCTTTTTGAGTGTTTAGCATTGTTTCCTAGCTATGTGAACTTATATGATCTATGTCTCAAAATTCTCATATTGGCGCATTCTTCCAATTCTCCTCTCACAATATTCACCCTCACTGAACTGAGTCGTTTGAAAATGTGCCTATATGTGATGTCATATAGTCACTGCTGCATGTTAATGTTGAGATATGGGGAGACCTGGACCTGGAGCCCACACAGCCTCATATAGTCACTGCTGCATGTTAATGTTGAGATATGGAGAGACCTGGAGCTGGACCTGGAGCCCACACAGCCTCATATAGTCACTGCTGCATGTTAATGTTGAGATATGGAGAGACCTGGAGCTGGACCTGGAGCCCACACAGCCTCTAGCTCAAATGGGGGACCCTGATGTAAACAAGATGAAAGTCTTTCTCTGGTCTGCATCTCCTTAACAATTGTGTGTATTGTTCTCTCTTCTCTGCATGTTCTCTCTTCTCTGTATGTTGTGTGTATTGATCAATTCCACAGTTCGGATCAAGGCATTCCTCCGAGGGTTGGGATATGGGACCTTTACACAGTGTACACTTTAGATCTGTTGGTTACAATATCCCAGCAACACCTACAGTACTACTGGCAGCCTAGGTACGGCTATCACGACAGCATCGATTGGCACCAGGTGAGTGGAAGCCATGTTTATCCAGAAATCTTTTTTGTACTATGAGTCAATATATACTTATTACTTATCAGGTAATAACCCTAATCCCCCCCCTCTCCTCCAGTTCAAAGAATTGTGGAACGTGGTGATGGGGCTGATTGGCTACCATGCCGTTTAAGAAGATCACATATGAAGATCACATATCTGAACCCAACAGCAATAAAATAATTTTCAAATACTTTTTTTGTCATTTTTATAACAAACTGCTTATACACAGGGCATACACATCATAATTAGACCCACTATGCTTCTTTGACTTGTGCCTTCAATCAACAAATCTCATCTTGCTCTATATGTATTTGTATTTCGCTGCTGTCGGGACAAAACCTCATAACTCCATTTTTTAAATGTTTTTTTTTATATAAATCAACTCAGTAGATCATCCTCCATATGTGTGTGTGGGTTTTACAAAGTTCAAACAATGGGAAAGCATTAAACCGATCATCTGTCTAAACCTCCTAACTCTATTCACCCTCAAATCTGTGTTAGTTTTTTTCATCTGCTGAAAAGTTGGGTTTTTGGAGTTATGAGGTTTTGTCCCGACAGCAGCGATTTGTATTTATTGGTTTAAAATACAGAGACAGTGCATATTAAAGGGGAACTATCTTATAAATGGCCTTTTTCAGTGTTTAGCATTGTTTCCTAGCTATGTGAACTTATATTAATATGATCTATGTCTCTAATTCTCATATTGGCGCATTCTTCTAATTCTCCTCTCACAATATTCACCCTCACTGAACTGAGTCGTTTGAAAATGTGCCTATATGTGATGTCATATAGTCACTGCTGCATGTTAATGTTGAGATATGGAGAGACCTGGAGCTGGACCTAGAGCCCACACAGCCTCATATAGTCACTGCTGCATGTTAATGTTGAGATATGGAGAGACCTGGAGCTGGACCTGGAGCCCACAAGCCTCTAGCTCAAAACGGCTCGAGATCTTGAGGTAGAAAAATGCTGTTTTTGAGGACTTGATTAGAAATACAAAACAATGAATAAAAAAAAATATATATTACAGAGGTGTTCCATAGACTCACAGGAATTGTGTAAAAGTGCCCAAATAGTGAAAGAAATAGTAAAATAGTTCCCCTTTAATTTTTATAAAATAAAGGTTATCCAGTGGAAGAACGGAACACACAAACCAAACAGGACAGATAATATAAATGGATAATTTGACATGTTTCCGTAGCTCATCTCTTCAGGCTTCACCTCGTTGCAGGGGGGGATAAAAACCCTTGTGTTCTTGTGGAGGTTATTACTGTAATCCATTAGGAATCCCGCTACAAAGCATTTAATGTCATGTTTTGGATGCATTTAGTCCTTATGAATGAAGCTTTGTTTATTGGCAATGTCATGATGCAGCTCTTGGATCAGAAGACAATTAATCTTCAGTGAGTTCTAGATATAAATCTTCTATTGTCTTGTTTCTGCTTGGGCAGTCTTGACTCTTCAGACTTCAGGGTTCCTCTTGTATAGCTCGTAGGCAAACTCTACCGTGTGGGCATAGTCTTTACATAAGCCAATGAAATCGATCTCCAGTTGAAAAGGACCGTCTGCTTTATCGCCCAAGGTGAATCCAATTGTGTTAATCTGTAAATAAAAACAAAGTGGCTTGACGTTAAGTGCTCTGTATTACACACTAGTCTGCAGCACAAGTCAAGCACTTGGTATAATGCCTCTAATACAAGTTCTGTGGATACAAGAGTATTCCAATATTGAATAAACACTTTAATTGCTTGAAAAAAGTGTACTTTGTAGTTGAGAGTAGAGTCGGGTTTTAGGAAAAGAAGCTAGGTACTTTTGATGTGCAAAAAATAAATAAATTCATATTTATGGCTACACTACAAGGTTCGACTACATGCATGGCCGTGAAATGAAATCTAATTTGCACATCAAAAAGAGCATCTTGGTGTGTACTACCTTGTCCAGCCAGAGGGGGTGTTGATTATCTTGTATTCTCCCACGGTGTGCGAGGAAGAACTTGGAGAATGGGATCTGTAAAAGGTTAATAGGATATATCTTAGTCATGCCAATACTTCCTATCAAGTTCAAGTTCTTTAATAGTTGTCATACAGAAGTACAGAATACTTTCATACAAAATGCTTCTTACTGTTACGCTCCAGAGACTGTGCTAGACAAGATAGTATCAAATAACATAATATAGCATGTAATTTAGAAGAAGAAAAATGAGGTCACAGTGTTCGGTATAGACATATGTACAATGTTCTGAGTTACCATATAATATACAATACTATGCAGTGTACTAATGTACAGTACTATCTAGTGCAAAGCAGAAATGGGATGAGGTACAATTTTAGGTACAATTTACAGTAAGGTGTACGAGTTGTAGTGCAATCCTTCATCAATAAATATAAAGTGTGGGGAGTGGGTGCTACAGTGTGTTTGTTTAAAGTGGGTGTGTGCTATAAAGTGTGTGGAGTGGGTGCTACAGTGTGTTTGTTTAAAGTGAGTGTGTGCGTGTGGATGTGTGTGCTATGTGCGTTTGGTGGTTGTTGTTGTGTAGTGTTCATTCATTGTTCGTTTAGCAGCCTGATGGCCTGGGGATAGAAGCTTCTTCTGAGTCTTTCTGTGCTCGCCTTGAGACTCCGGTATCGCTTGCCTGACCGCAGCAGTTCAAAGAGGCAGTTGTTCGGGTGACTGGAGTCTTTAATGATTATCTTAGCCTTGCCCGTGCAACGCTTGTTGTAAATGTTCTGGAGGGTGGGGAGCCCCCCTCCAATTGTGCGTTCGGCTGAACGTGTCACTCTTTGTAGTCTGCTTCGGTCTTGTGCAGTGCTATTCCCAAACCAGGAGGTGATGTTGCCGGTCAAGATGCTCTCTATTGTACAGAGGTCCTGGACCTATGTTGTCTATATTACTCTCTTCTTCATTCTAGAGTTAGCGGTTCTCAACCTATTTCAGTGCCTCTGCCTGTCATCACCGTAGCTAGGCCTGCCGCGATAAGCAATAAATCGATTAATTGCCGCGATAATTAAAATGAATGCAATGATTTTGACGGGCGCGATTAATTGCTATTTGCGCGTTTGTTTTAATGAGGCGGACCCAGTGCCCCTTGTCAGTCACTGTCCGTGTTGGGAGGCGGGCCGCTGGCTTTACTACAGAGCACAGCACAGGAGCTCCGTGGGGCTAACGTTACCCCTCATTGTGTCTATTCTACTAGCATTAACGTTACTCATACAAACAGAGTAAACACAGTTTTCAATCAATCAATCAATAACAACATTAACGAGACCCTCGTTGTGTCTATTCTGCTAACGCTAACGTTACCTCTCATTGTGTCTATTCTACAAGCGTTAACGTTAGCTGTAACGTTACCAGTCGCGTCTATTTGCTAACGTTAGCATTAGGTAATAACCGGTTTAAAATGGATGGTGATTACCTCACGTTGTGTCTATTCTACTAGCATTAACGTTACTCATACAAACAATCAATAGCGAGTTATATTGATCACGCTATGTACGATAGCCATGCTAAAACGCTAGCACAACATTAGCACCTAACCTAACAACAAGCCTTAACAAGTCAGCGATCTTTTTGCGAGACTAAACTCTCCGCTCGGTGGCAAATTGTGTTGATGTCGGTTTTGTTTAATCAATAAATGAGGCAGAATACACAGTGACTGTATCCTTTGTTTATTGCACTTGTGCCTGCTGCAAACATAATGATTATGAAATCCTAGAGACGCGTCTCTATTCTGACCAATCAGTGGTCTGCAGTGTTTCACGTGACTTTTCTGGTACCCAAAGTACCTGATAATCGCAACAATACTTCCGGTCCGGTCGGTGGGCTTCAAAATAAAAGTCTAAAACACCGAAAAAGACGGAGCGGTGGGCTTCAAAATAAAAGTTTTGGGAAATAAATTTCTCCAAAAAAAAAATTCTCTAACCGGTCGCAATAATATCGCTTATCGCGATATTTTCGGGGGCAATTAATCGCCCAGCAAAATGTGTTATCGTGGCAGGCCTAACCGTAGCTCAATCTGTACACACTCCAATGCACTGCAGTTTGTCCAGCTTATTCCATTTAACCTCATAAAAGTGATTCAAAACCAGCTTTTGCCGTTGTAGTACTCAAATATCTACAAAGAAAAAATCCTTAATTTCTTTCATCTCATTCATAACAAACAGAGTCGATGAGACACCAGCAGAAAGGAAAAAGCCTGCTATTATATTTATGTGATGATAACTGATATGCAGGGCTTTCCCCAGGATTTTGGGGCAGAGTCACAACTAAAATGGTTATAAGCTTAAAGGAACACACTAACATTTGGGGAAATGAGTTTACAGTCTTCTCCAGAGAGAGACCAGAAAATATACCAGTTTCCTCTCTGTGCGTTCAGTAGAAAGCTATCTGGCTGCACGTTAGCCTAGCTTAGCACAATGAATGGAAGCGGACTGATTGATTGAAAACTTTACAGATTGTAGAATGGGTACAATACAGTACGGCTCAATACACTCAATTGTTAAGGGGATGCAGACCAGAGAAAGACTTTCGTCTTGTTTACATCAGGGTCCCCCATTTTCAATTCATAATGCAACTAACACCTCTCCCGAAGGCTAACCGGCACTGTCCGCTTCCATTCATTGTGCTAAGCTAGGCTAACGTGCAAGCAGATAGCTTTCTACTGAACGCACAGAGAGGAAACTGTTATCCATCTTCTTGTCTCTGGAGAAGACGATAAGCTAATTTCCCAAAATGTTGGCATGTTCCTTTAAGTACAGTATATAAGGTTAAGGTTTAACAATAGTTTAATAACATTGTGTAGGGAAAGCCCTGCGCTATGTATTATTTATGTAGTTGAATAATTACTTGATGTTTTGCGACGGAAGCATTCTGTAATGTTTTTCGATAATTTCCCACCATCTCAGTCTCCCCTTGGCAGATGCCTGAGGTCCCTTTGTGGGCCCTGCCCCCCATGTTGAGAAACCACTGTTCTAGATGTTAAGTATGGGTAAGGAAATTAGTGTCCATAAGGTCTTTCAGCCGTCTCAGGCAGTATGATTTAAGGATGTTGTCACATTGCATTACTGTACGTTTCAGAGCTCATAACCCTCTTAACATAAAACAACCCCCAAAAAAATCTAGGGCAATTTCAAGAAGATTTCTGCTTTTACTAGCCTCACAAGGCGGACACATTTCACAACTTCTTTCTTTTTTAATCTGGCCTGCAAGGCTATCCTTTAACAGAATTTCAACCTAAAAGTAAATTGCGGTTGAAGTATTTTTTTTTAAGTAGAACCTGAAACAAGGTATCTGCAGGTTTCAACAAGTTAAATTTAAGACTTTTTAATACCAATTTCACGACCATACTAGCAAAAAAAACTAAAAACATATAGCGACACTGAACTGGCGTCTAGACTAAAACTAAAATGAAAATAGCTGCCAAAATTAACACTGCATAGGACTCAGTTCCTCTATAAAAATGGCAAGCATGTTGAACATCGGGAGAGATCGAGACTGCAGACAGAAGATTTCAAAAGGACCTCGCCGATCAAGGACATTTCATTCTACGCTGCCAATTAGATCACGAAAAGAACTGTGTTGTTGAAAAACCTGTGGACATTTAGAGCATACATTTTTTTACACTAAGTGTGTTGTGAAGCTTGTATTGATTAACACATTAACTGCCACGCTTCTATCCATCAATGTATTCTAATAAATACGGGAGTTATACCAGTAGCAGGAGAAACTGCTATGTAGCAGGGAAACTGCTATTTGTCCAAATGCCTTGAAATAACCAACCTCACAACGGGGGTACAAGGAATAACAACTTTATTTCATAAAAGTACCTATATGCTAAACGATTATACAGGGGACACGGGATTATTAATTAAGAGGACCAATCGGGTACAACACCCTCTTATATGAGGCACTGCAATTACAAAACATGGTGGGTTTAATCCAACATATGAAACACCCTCCTTTTGAGGCACTGCAATTTGCACACCACGGTGTGTCTAATCCCACTCATTAAACACCCTTTTATATGAGGCACTGCAATTGCACACCACGGTGTGTCTAATCCCACTCATTAAACACCCTCTTATATGAGGCACTGCAATTGCACACCACGGTGTGTCTAATCCCACTCATTAAACACCCTCTGTAAGAGGCACAGCACTTGGAACAAAAGGCCTAATTAACCACAGCACTTCAGACACCCTCTCAAAGAGGCATTGCAAAACACATCAAACCATAGTTAATAAGGAACACTCTTCCGGCAATGATTGCTCCCCCCTCTCGTCTTCCCCTGTCCCTCCTCAATCTGTCACACTCAATATCCTACCGGCCTGGCTATACAATAAATAGGGCATAAATAGGGAAGGAAGGAATAGCCTATATGCAGGTTAAATTTAAGAGGCACGATACAATACAGACGACAGCACAACTATACGGTACACCATATGCAATACAATATACTAATTACACAGTATAGGCCCATACACAGTTTATAAAATAGGCCATACTAATTACAATCGTTACTAAAATACAATCCTATAATAAGTGCAATGTGGGTAACAGTGGACTTAACTCGCAGCACGGCGCGACCCTCCCCGGGGGTCTGTGCTTGGACCCCGTCCAACTCTCCGGGAGAATGCTCCGGCGAACGGTGGTCCACCAGGTTGTAGTTGACTTGTAACCTAGCAATCGTACTCGGTGTCCGCGAGGACGCTCCGAGTATAATGTCTTTAGGAGCGAGGTAACTCAGTACCCCCTGTATCCCGTCCCTATCTGTCTCCAGGAGGGTAATCCTCCCCTCCTCGCGCTACTGGAACCTGTGGACGGCTGGCTAAATTGTCTTCGTCGCCGGTGGATAACTCTCCACGATTGACCCCACCCCCCGGGCCCTAACAGAGTCTGGTTACCGCTTGTAGCGAGGTGCTCCAACCCCAATATCTGAGTCCCACTGGCTTATCAATAGTCTCAGCGTCTCATCCCCGCGCACAATCAGTAACACCTGAGTTCAATAATGATAGCCACTTGAGTCCCTGCTCCTGACGTCATTACCTGGCCCATTCACATCACACTATGATCACTGCCACCAGTCTATGGAGATGTTCACCTTCTTTGCAGGGCTATAACTTTTTAAATTGTATTGCTAAATTGACATTACTATGGCCCATTCAACATCGATTATCTATCGTTCAGGATGTAGGAACGTTATACTTTTTCATTCATATATCCATACGAAAATACCGTCTAGAATATAAGTATGTTTTTATCGTTTTCTGCAGTAATTCCTAGAACGCTAGTTATAGGCCTAAACGCATAATAGATTATCGATTGCAGTTTATTTGCGATACACGTTATATTAAAAAATCCAACTGAATACGATTCTAAACGTTATGACTTATCATGCGCGGATGAAAGGGGGGGGGGGGGGTCGTTTATAATTCCGTGATCGTCAGTAAATGCTTTATGTAGTATGGGTGATATATTGATCAGAGCGGTTTGCATTGAAAATAATACACAATCAAGCTGAAAGTAACGTTACTGTCCTCTTACCGTTCGCCGATGAGACTGGAGGAAAAAGATCCCACTTATTTGACGTCTATCGACTAGATCCATTTCCGGTTTGTATGGCGCAATAAACGCCCAAATCATATCGATTATTGAGTTATGGCAGCGATCCATATACACGGATGTGTGTCTAGAGTCCCGCAACTATATGTGACTGCCGGACGGATTTCTGAGATGCACCGAGATCACCAGAGATCCATTTCCGGTTGTAACTCGCCCGATCATCCACAAGGCGGCGGTATTGAAGCGTTGCACGGTTGTGCCGAGTTCCACTGTCTCAGCAGAGGCTGGGTGGCGGAATTATGAATACCATGGCGAAAAAATGAAATATGATCTCAATAACGTCGTACGCCGTGGATTGGCGGAATTCGCATGATCAGCAAACCCGTCGTAAGCCGTTTATGGCGGTGGATGTGTTAAGAGACTATTTGTGGTCAATAAATCGATTCAGAAGAACTTGAGCGCTTTTTGTTGGTACTTCAATTCATTTTACAGCTTTTTGAGAACCACAATAACAACCAGAGTATTATTAGATCCTCTTCTGAGGAGACGTTACTATCTCATTCATTATACTGTATCTATCCCAACCACATTCTATCATTTGCGCAATACGTCAAACTGAATTGCAAATGTATAGCAATGATAATGGGAATGCCTCAACTAATAGTATTCATGCTATAATTCATAATGTCACAATATCCATGAAAAAGGCACGGTAACTAAAGGAAGAAGACACAGTGTTCTGTGGTGTGTCCCATAGCAGGGCTGATTTGAAGCTCCCTGCTCTTTATTAATCTGTGTTTGTTTGCTTGCTTGCTTCTTCTTTCTGTTTTGTATTACGCTGATTCACCCACTGTCTTGACACTGTTAAGTGTGTTGTGTGCCCATGTGGTTGAGTGACATTAGGACACTGAAGCCTATAGTTTATCGAGCAGTTTCCCCCTCCCTCATCATTATTAGTGTGGCCCCTAGTGCTTTGTTGACATTCTCATATCCAAGTGTGAAATCAGAACATCCTTAATGAACATCAACTGGCTGGTTTTGATTTGATTTTGATCCCCATTAACTGGTGCCATAGCAACCAGCTAGTGTTCCTGGGGTCCACACAAAAAAACATACAAAAACAATTATTGTTGCAAAACAATGATTAAAAGTCAGTACTCAACACACAATGCATAATGAAGCTAACAAATAAGATGGCTAAAATTACATGCGAGCAAAGAAACAGAAAACAAACAAAAAATAAAACAAAAATACTTTACAGTGTTAAATACAATTTAAGATTATTTTAAAAAGTGAATTAACTGTAAATGCAGCAGAGGTTTTGAGGCAGGTTATTCCAAAGAGTCAATGATCTAAACATAAAATATCTCCTTAAAGCGTTGGTTTTTGGACCTGGTAATTCAAGCTGCACATTACTGGAACCTCTAGTGTAATGATCATGCACAGTATTACTATAAACAATCTGTTTATGTATAAAAACCGGAGTTTCACTGCTCATGACCAACTTGAAAGTGTGTAACGTTTGGGCTTTCTATCCTATTTTAGGAATGGAAGCCCTAGTGCAGGGGTCAGCAACCTTTACTATCAAAAGAGCCAATTTTCCCCCGTCCCACAAAATAAAATGCTCAGAGAGCCGCACAACATATTTACCCAATGAAGATAACACAGTGTATAACGTTTTATATATCCCCAAGCATACCCCACATTTAGCATAAAACGCCTGACAATTGCATACCCAAAGTAATTTGCGATTTATTATACTTTATACTTATAGCACAGTTTGTTGCATTAATGGGATTATAAAGCAACAAAAAGAAAAATGTTGACTTTTTAATTGCTGTTTTTACCTGTTTTTACCAAAGGAAAACCTCAAACTCTTATGAAGAGGAGAAAAACAACTGGCTGTGTAGACCTATTTTTTAATAAAACACAGAAGAGGAGACAAAACACTGGTGTCTGTAGACCGACTTTGAAATAAAACCCTGAACTATTCAGGTATATTTGAGTCCTTCCCTTATTTGTGGAACATTTATAAAATAGAAAGTAAACCTCAAACTCTTAAGGCGCTCCCATAGTCCAGCAGACTGTACACAGAGCAGACTCCGCGGACGTCCGCGCGGACTCTTTGAGCCTTCATAGTCGAGCGGACCTCCGTGGACCAATTTCCTAGATGTCACGCGCCAGTTTACACAATTGTCCCCACACTGTTCAACTTCTGTCATGTCCTCGTCATCCGATGTCAAAATAAAGAGTATGTTATCTCCGTTTCCAATATTTCGATAATAAAACGGGCAGTTTTACGCACTTGAATAACAGGTATATAGGCAGCGAGATGCAATGTACCGTATAGGCTTGAGGTGGACAGCGCGCGTGGTGCTGAAAAGACACGCATTGCATGAAATAAAAGCACCAGTTTTATTTCAAAATATTGGAAACGGAGATAACATTCTATGTTATCTCCGTTTCCAATATTTCGAAATAAAACTGGCAATTTTACACACTTCATTTAGAAAAGCCATTCAAACATCTCTCTTGGCACGGAGCGAGTGTTCAGAGTAAAATGCAGATCGGCGTCACATTAAATGCAGTTCGATGTCAACCAAAACGCAGAGCAGCGTTTTGTGTGACACCAAGTCAGCGGCGCGGATGTCCGCGCGTCAGAAAATTGGAGCTTCGCACCTGTGGGTCTGCTGTCCGCTGAGATCAAAGCTCAAGAGTCCGCGCGGACGTCCGCGGAGTCTGCTCTGTGTACAGTCTGCTGGACTATGGGAGCGCCTTTATGAAGAGGAGAAAAACAACTGGCTGTGTAGACCTATTTTTTTTTAATAAAACACAGAAGAGGAGACAAAACACTGGTGTCTGTAGACCGACTTTGAAATAAAACCCTGAACTATTCAGGTATATTTGAGTCCTTCCCTTATTTGTGGAACATTTATAAAATAGAAATTGTCCACTTTGAAAAAAGAATACCATGTGTAGACCTACTTTGAAATAACACACAGAAAAGGAGAAAAAACACTGGCATCTGTAGACCTACTTTGAAATAAAACCCTGAACTATGCAGCTCTATTAGAGTCCTTCCCTTATTTGTGGAAAATCTATAAAATAAAAAGTAACATTTTCATTGTTCGCAAATTTCTCACCACATATCAGGCATACAGGTAAGCCTTTTGTTGATTAAATATCTTAGTTGATGAAATATTTTTTCATTTCAGTGTCACAGTATGACATCGATCTCAAAAAAAAAAAAAAGTAGGGCCAGGGAGCCACAGCTGATTGGCTAAAGAGCCGCATGCGGCCTCGAGGCCGCAGGTTGCCGACCCCTGGCCTAGTGCCATCCTGGAGTACTTCACTCTGTCTCTGCAATTATCCCTGATTGTTGTCACCTGCTTGTATTTTGTGTCACTGGTTACTGATTGGGTCTGCGGGGTGTTTTGGGGCCTTTATAGTAATTCCTTGGCTCTCTCTTTGTGTCGGCTCTTCAGCAGTGTTATTGGGAACAGCCGTCCTCGGGCAGAAATTGGAGATCTCGCCCGGTGTTATTGTTTAAGTTCTTGTTATTCTTTCGGTCGAGAAGTCGGATATCTCACCGTTCCTATCTCAGTTACAATTCCTTGATTAGTTAATTACCTTCCCTTGATTAGTTAATTACCTTCTTTTGCTACTTATATATTATCGCTCAAAGTGTTTCTGATAATAAAATAACACATATTCGAGAAGAGCAACACCATCTCCGTCTCCTTCTTCCGTGCAACAAAATAACTCAACTTTCTTACCGGCAGGCCTTACCGCCTGCCGACAGGGTGGTCGCTCTGTGGTGGACTACGCCATCGACTTCCGCATAGTAGGCGGCCTGGGAGGAGGTAGCGTGTTGTGTGTTGTTTCTACAGGGGCTCACCGAACGAATGCAGGACGAGATGGCGTCACGAGAGCTGCCCGAGCGGCTGGATGAGATCATCAACCTGGCGATTCGTCTGGACAGGCAGTGAGAGGGAGCCTTCGTGGGAGCATTTCTATGTTCCCCGGTAGCGATAGAGAGGGAGCCTTCGTGGGAGCATGTCTATGTTCCCCGGTAGCGATAGATAGTGTGAAGGGTAATTTCACATCCCCTCCTCCTCCTCCTTCCCTCCTCCTCCTCCTCCCCCCCCCCCCTCCTCTATTTGTGAGGTCAGGATTTCTGTTTAAATGTGAAGGGTAATTTCACATTCTTAATCCCCACAACAGGGTTGATCGTGAAGTCATGTTATCCTTCTCTCAAAAACTGTTAAAACACTATCCATTCATTATATTCAGAGCAGGCCAGATAACGCTTGCATCCAAGGCCGCAGCGAGCCCTCCTCAAAAGCCCATTCCATTTGACTCCCTAAATGACCATATAAAGCCAACCCAATCAGAGACGAGCAAGGCGTCTCTATTCCACTGTGTTAAAACACATGACACTTTGCTTTTTGTCACTTTCACTCTGACAGACCTGTGAATATGCACTCTGACAGACTGAAAGTCCGTCCGTATGGGCGTACTGTATTATTTTCTTTTCCAATAAACCTGTATTGTATTCATTTAACGTGAGTAATCCGGCTGTCTCTTTCTGCTCCTGTTTGATTATTTCAGAATGCCTAATTCGCAGTGTGACACTGTTTTAGGCTGCTGGATGTCCGTGGAGAACCTGGTGGTTTGCACTCTGATTTAAGGCCAATCTCTTGTCTCTGTATTTCATTTAACCATCCCTGGAGACGTCAAAAATCCACCACATTCTTGGTGTCTGAAGCGGGGATGCCAACCGATCCTGCCGGTGCAGACGGGCTCTTCATCGCTCTACAACACAGCCACGTCTGGGACAGTGAGGAATTGTCTGTCTGCATCGGCTGGTCGGGACGGCATTCCACGGGCATTACACGCAGCGTCGCGGCGAGTTAGGTAAGCAGGAGTGGGGGGGGGGCCGTCTGAATATTGTAATCTATCTGTGTTAAGATAAGCTACATTGGGTGACACTGCGAGAAGCTCAACTTTGATGTGGGTTTTGGTCACTATCTGTGTTAAGATAAGCTACATACGTGACACTGCGAGAAGCTCAACTTTGATGTGGGCTTTGGTCACTATCTGTGTTAAGATAAGCTACATACGTGACACTGCGAGAAGCTCAACTTTGATGTGGGCTTTGGTCACTATCTGTGTTAAGATAAGATAAGCTACATACGTGACACTGCGAGAAGCTCAACTTTGATGTGGGCTTTGGTCACTATCTGTGTTAAGATAAGCTACATACGTGACACTGCGAGAAGCTCAACTTTGATGTGGGCTTTGGTCACTATCTGTGTTAAGATAAGCTACATACGTGCTTAAAGGGATTGGGTGACACTACGATAAGTTTCAACCCTGGTTGAATTATAACCTTCTCCTCCTCCTCCTCCTCCACCTCCTCCTCCTTCCCTCCTCCTCTCCAACCTCCTCCTCGCCCTCCGCTCTTTGTGAAGTCAGCAGTTAGGCTTTGGTCACTATCTGTGTTTATCTCTATCAAGCTTTTCCAATGTTATACCTGCTCTGCCACTGCACAGCAGTTAGAGGCAGTTAGGCCTCTATTCCAAGCACTTTTGAATATATAAGTGCTATTCAAATGTTCTAAATTCCATAGACACTGTCTTATACAGCTTATTGAGGCACTTGTCTTTCCGCCATCACAGCGTTTGTAATACCAGCGTCCTAAAGTTGGATTTGTCATTCCTTTTGATATTTGATTGTAATGTTACAACTTGTAACCCCTGGTGGTCACTATTTCCACATGTTTCAACTTGGGCGACAGCTAACTGTAAACAGTTTTTTATTTTTTTTTTATTTGTTTCCAGCCAGTACAACTATGAGGGAGTCCCTACCTCCCTGTTGTATATCCAGACATGTAACACACTGACCATGTTTGAAATTGTTGTTGTTTTTTTAGTTTTTTTATTTCTTTTCCTTTGGCCGGCGCAATCTCATTAACGCAACGCATGACATCCAAGATGCAGTACTAGTCAATGCTGTGGAACTCAGATCTATGGAATGTGAGGGGGAGGATGGTGCGTTTCTCTCAGCGCAGGAGAAAGAAGATAACGAATATGCACCAGGGCCGTACTTCCCACTGCAGGGCCACGCTGTCCCTGGGCAACCACACCACCTAGGGGCCCCATCTCCACCGGCACACCAGCCACCATACCCATATGAACCCGCGGAGGACGACGACAACCTAATCAGGTTCAGTCCCAAGTCCAACAGGAACCGCCTGCTCAACATCTCGCATGATATGGCAACACCACAGCAGGGCCGGTGCTACGGAAGCGGGGCCCAGGGATCAGTGGAGGCCCTGGGAGGGCAACTGGGACAGGAACTCCAGCTAAGCTCCCTGTGCAATAGCCCCGCCCTGCCACGAAGATAAGAACGCACCGCTGCTGGGATCCACAGGAACCCCTACCACGCACCCCAGTCGGCAATACAAGCCCTTTTGCACCTGGTATGCTGCTGTATTCAACTATGGGGAGATGACTGCTACTCTACTCAACGGCATCCAGCCTCCTTGCAACAGATATATATCGTTCTGTGTGAAGGAGTGGGAAGACACCTGACTGCTACTGTACTCAACGGCATCCAGCCTCCTTGCAACAGATATATATCGTTCTGTGTGTGAAGGAGTGGGAAGACACCTGACTGCTACTGAGGACGACAACAAGGGAAGCCAGTGTGCATATTAAAAAGTCAAATTTCTGATTTAGATATGGGTACATATTCAGAGTTTGAAAATACTACTTATATTAAGACTGCCATTTTATTTTCTTTGTTCTTTGTTTCCTATTAACTGCTGTCGGCGCTTCGGGTCACTGAGAAGCGCTTTATAAGGCGCCAGCGACCAATCTGTCCCCGGCCTGGAACTCCTCCCCTTTTCAATTTGCACCTGAACTTTTTTCCCCCTCTTCTTTCTTTCTCAAGAGTTATTGTTCTACCTTATTATGTTTTTTTTTATTTTTTTTATTGTACCTAAGGATGCAACATTTTGCAATTACCTGCTTGGAATTATCGTCCTACTTAGCCAAGTATGACATTATGATGTATTAATGTTGATTGATTTGATGTTCTGTATGGTGTCTTGAGACTGTGGTTTAGTGATATTGATGGTTGAAATTACCAGGATGTGCCAAAAATGGCACAAAGTGGGGAATGTGAAGGGTAATTTCACATCCCCTCCTCCTCCTCCTCCTCCTCCCCCCCCTCCTCTATTTGTGAGGTCAGGATTTCTGTTTAAATGTGAAGGGTAATTTCACATTCTTAATCCCCACAACAGGGTTGATCGTGAAGTCATGTTATCCTTCTCTCAAAAACTGTTAAAACACTATTCATTATATTCAGAGCAGGCCAGATAACGCTTGCATCCAAGGCCGCAGCGAGCCCTCCTCAAAAGCCCATTCCATTTGACTCCCTAAATGACCATATAAAGCCAACCCAATCAGAGACGAGCAAGGCGTCTCTATTCCACTGTGTTAAAACACATGACACTTTGCTTTTTGTCACTTTCACTCTGACAGACCTGTGAATATGCACTCTGACAGACTGAAAGTCCGTCCGTATGGGCGTACTGTATTATTTTCTTTTCCAATAAACCTGTATTGTATTCATTTAACGTGAGTAATCCGGCTGTCTCTTTCTGCTCCTGTTTGATTATTTCAGAATGCCTAATTCGCAGTGTGACACTGTTTTAGGCTGCTGGATGTCCGTGGAGAACCTGGTGGTTTGCACTCTGATTTAAGGCCAATCTCTTGTCTCTGTATTTCATTTAACCATCCCTGGAGACGTCAAAAATCCACCACACTATCAAATAACGTTACGTGGTTGGCCGTTCAACGATTGGCGGACAAAACGTATAAAATCGTAAAGAAGATGTGTCCGGCCCATGGGGGACATCAACGTGTGTTGTCGGGCCTTACAGATACATTTGATTTGATTTTAAATTTGATTTGATAAAGAAAAATCGCAAATTGCGCCTAAGTATGACCCTATTGGCACAAAGAACAAAACCAACCTACTGATAATTAAAACACTAACCTTTTTTTTTTTTTTTTTTTAAACTTTGGCCATTCCCCTGGCTCTTTTATACGTTTATCGCATTTATTCTGGTCAAGGATGACCGACAGAAACAGGCTGAAAGGGTTCAGATGGGGGGGAAGACACTCTGAGAAAGGCACGGCTGCAGTCCGGGATTCGAACTCGCTAAACCCCAGATCCGTGACGAGCACGGTTGTCCCCGGCGCCGAAATAGCGCTCGAGGTACGTGGTGAGCTACTGGAGCTCCCCAAAACACTAACCTTCTTACGGTCTTCTACTCTCATGCACTCCTCCTCCTCCTCCTATACTAATATGATACATTTGATTTGTTTTTATCAGTGATTACAAGAAGCCCAGCCTGCCCAAACGCCTTAAAAACGCCTTTGACATCAACTTCCACTTCCTTATGACCACCGAGCGGATGAACCAAGCCGTCCGTGCGGTCTCACAGCAGCTGGAGATGAGTGTGGCGGAAAGTGCGGAGACCAGGGAGACGGCGTGGAACCGCAGGGAGGAGGCGCGGGACGTCGTCCTGCAGCAGGTGCTGCAGGAGTTGCAGGCAATGCGAGTGCTGCAGGAGTTCCTCTCTTTCACATGGTAAAATTTGTTTGAACAGCCAGGAGCAATACAAACAGAACCACCGCGGTCCCGTTGTTTTGTAGGCAACATTTTATTTACTGACTGACCCATTCACTATAGGCAGCTAACCAGCAGTGTATACACCAAACCAGCCCCATGACGTCAGCAACAAAATGGCCGCGCCCATAATGATAAATGCTTCAAAAATGCACATAACAAATCGTTTTTTCTTAGAAACTGCTTATTTTTATAACGTGATTTTTTTCTGTGGTTTATCTAAATACTAATGTGATGCTATGAATATGTATTTATCGCTATGCTTCATCTCCACTTTAAGGGGATGCAGACCTGAGAAAGACTTTCATCTTGTTTCCATCAGGGTCCCCGCATTTTCAATGGCCGGGGTCATCACCTACGTTTTTACCAGCCTACAACAAACGCTGGTGTACGGATGGAGGCAGAAGGCACAGAATGAGCGAAACAACTGTAGACACTATGAGATTCTTAAGCAAATCGTTGTAGACCAGAGCTACCTCAACGATGCAGAGATCCGGCAGAGAGCCGGTGTGGACTCGGACCGGCTGAAGAAGGTGCTCAACCAGCTCAAGAATACGCTGCAGGAGGCAGAGCTCCAAACAAGGTTTCTCTCCTCCACATTGCCTGTGGTGCATTTTTTCCTATTGCTAGGTTTTTAGTGAGTTTTTCCAATCCACCACAAAAGCTTAATTGAAATCACACAATGGTCGCAATTCATCCGATTATTGTACTATATCCTGCAAAGACATGTACTCTGCATATAACTACTTATATTATTTTGGATAAATTGATCTTGAATACCTTAGTAATCTGTACATTAGGTAATTAAATGTATACAATACAATACCCATCAATTACATATGTGTGTGTAGAGTCACACTGGTATACTGAAATAATCCTAATTAGTACTATGAATTTATGTCTCCATTCTACACAGATCCACCAGCGATGTCTGTAATTTATATTACGCATTGCACAAGGGGCTTCAGGATGGGTTCTGGAATGGTGGGGAGTGCAAAGTGGAGAACAAGCTTGTGGAGATGTTTATCAAGAACACAGGTCAAGTCATGCTTTTTCCTACTCCGCAACATCACTAAAATAAAACCAATCCTTTCTCCCGTCGACCTGGAAACAGTAGTTAACGCATTCATCACTTCGAATATTGCTATATATGGAGATGGCTCTACTACCTTTCCAAATATCTTAGAGAAGGTGTCAAAGATGGCCTGCCAATAGGTGTGCAACTTTGGGCACGTCCATGGCTCATGAGTTTTTAAACGTGCTTTATAAATAAATTACTTGACTTGAATTACTTGACAGATCTCCCAGCGCAGCAGAGGATACTGGCCACATTCCCAAGGCGTGATAGCCATATCCGCTGCGTGATTGCTACCATCACTTTTGGTCTGGGTGTGCAGGTGGAGGACATAAGGAGAATTGTTCACTGGGGACCGTCCAAGAACATCCTAAACTATTGGCAGGAGGTAGGACTAGGGACTAAATGGGAATTTTCTTATATACTATGATTCTACTGTCACCATGTATGCATATGCTCACTACATGTATTTATTGCTCCATCTCCGCCCACTACAAACATGGGAACTCTATAACCCCCTCCTATTGCTAGGTTAGGACTAGGGACTAAATGGGAATTTTCTTATATACTATGATTCTACTGTCACCATGTATGCATATGCTCACTACATGTATTTATTTCTCCATCTCCGCCCACTACAAACATGGGAACTCTATAACCCCCTCCTATTGCTAGGTTTTATTGAGTTTTTCATTACCTCCGCGTGGGGTATGTCTGGGAGTGTTGCATTTATTTATTTTGCATTTGTTTAAATTTTTTTGGACCTTATGGTGTTCTTGACTTATTGTGATGTTTCTTTGTGACTTGTTTAAAGAAGACGTGTACGGCCCATGGGGACATTAACGTGTGTTGTCGGGCCTTACAAATTTATTAGATTTGATTTAAAAGAACCGATAAGAGTATCGATAAAGTACGAACCGTTAAGCAGTATCGATAAGAGTAGTAGTATCGATAAAATCCTAACGATACCCATCCCTAGGTTGGACGATGTTCCCGTGATGGAGCAGAGGGTACAGCCACCATGTACATATCCAGCCGATCATGCAATTCCCGATATGTGGATCCCTGCATGATCAAGCTAATTGAAGAGGCCAAACACAACAACTGCATCAGGAAACAGGCGTTGGATTTCCTTTTCTTACCGGAAATGGGCAGACACACATTACACCCCTTCCTGACAGGGAGCGACGCGAGCGAGCGTGATTGCGAAAATGATTAAAATGTATTCGTTTCAATCAGACTACCCTGACCTGCCGCGAGCGACAGCGAACTGAGCAGCGATGTCGTCCACCCCTCAGATATTCGCTCGCTGTGTCTCTAGTTGAGCGATTACGCGGCAGAGTCCCGCCCCTAAACACTTTTTATTGGTCAAGAATCGCAGGCCCCCCCACGTGTGCTTCCAGGTAACACACACACACAGACACACTCGGACACGCGCCGCCTCATATCAGGACAGTGTCGCGCGCGATTTCGTCTCTAGTTCGCTCGCTCGCTCCCTGTCAGGAACCGGTGTTAGAAGCTGCATGTGGCAGAGTTGTGTGTTGCAGCATGTGCGATTCTGCAGGTTTGTCTTTGTGATTTTAGTAATTGTTAGTTTTAGTCCTTTTATTTCTATCAATTTTAAATGGAGTCAAAGGTGCTTCCTATTCTAATATCTCACCTGTATTCATCCCACTGATTTTTTGCGCCATCCATCCATCCGCTCAGCAAGGCTCCTCATCATTCTCCCCATCTTCTGTGGATCCTTGACCCGTTGATGGTACTGTAGGTGAAATCTTTAAAGCCCTTGTGGTTCCTCCCAGGGATGAAGTCAAACAGCTTGTCCTTCTTGTACTCCCTCACAAATTTGGCAACGTCAACCTTTTGCCTTTTCTTGATTGGTTTGTTTGTCCCAATATAGTATTTTTGGGACTGACCGATACCAGAACTTTGGAAGAGACGATCTATCTCTTTTCCAAACGAACCAGACATTTGGGCACATCGATCGATCTGCTTATCGGTGTACATTCCCCTCGATCGCTGGACCATTTCTGCAAAACAGTTACATTCATTATTACACAGGGGCAATTCCAGCGTTATGGATGTTACATTCAGAGAGAAAATTGGAAACTTAACTTAACATTGACAAGGCATCGATTTGAATTGGAAGTATAATTTACACATTTTACTAGTTACACTTATTGAGATAAAGATGAGCCTGCAGTAAAAAATTATTTAATTTTTTGGATTTTGAGATAGGTGACAAAATACACAGCGTTATGGATGTTACGGAAATGGACAAGCTTTTTGGACTCACTGAACACATGATGAAACTTGACGATAAAAAGGCCCACACATTTTTTTTTGAACTGGGAGGCAGCTCCATCGCTGAATATGTCATGTGGGGATGTTTTCTCCTGATGTTTTATACAATCTTTCCCATAAAGGTTGCCACAGCCTTCTTGTCATGGTCCAGGCTGTCACTCACCACCACATAGGACAAGGGGTCGGCGTCAGACCAGGCAACGGAGGTGAAGATGGAGATCTGCTTCTGATTCCAGTGGGCAGACTGGATCTCATCCTGGTACGCCGCCGTGTAGTTCTTAGCGAAGTCCACTTGCAGAACCACAGAATCTCCATCTGCTTGGGCGGTCGCCTTCTTCTCCTCAAATGCAGCACTTTGTTTTCTTTTTATGAAGCAGTGCTTCAGAAATTGTGGTGCACTGCTCGTGAGAAGACGAAGTACATCTCCTAGTACCCCAGTCTTCTGGACCTTCATTTGCACTCCACCGACCGTCTCCCAGGCATACCAGGTGGTCTTCAGTTGTTTATCCTCATCTGGTATGTGGTCTACAATACTGTTCCGGAACAGTTTTGCATCTCTGCACTCCTCGCAAGTGTTCAGCATGCATTGTGGCTCATCAGTGCTGCAAACCACGGAACCGACTAATTCTGTCGAGCTCTTAAAGACTTTGCGAAGAACATGGCGCTGCACACATTCCAGGAGAAGGGTAGTGTTTTTATCGTACCTACACAGACACACGTTCCTTGGCGTTTCTGAACAGAGACAGACATGAGGTGGCCGGAGTTCAGCAAACTTGGATTTGCCAATGACAATGTCAGGATTGTCCTCCTTAACACATTGACGACCATGGCTTGCAGTGTAATATATGGCTGGAGGACAACGCTTTGTCAACAAACCGATGTACTTTCTAACAGCTATATATATACTTTATAGTATTGCTATCTGTCCATTCTCATTGTCACTTGAGTGCATAAACCGTGCCTTCATAATGGCTTAATGGTCCACAACGCATGGCACCGTAACACGTATAAACTCGTGGCTGGTCCTTAAAGTGTTAAAACAGCGGTAAGCCTCCATAAGGGACATGGACATGTGGCGTTGTTGAACCCTCTTCTTGACTCCTCCCTCTCTTATAGTCACTGCATCCTTCATTCCGGGGGCCTGCCTTGAAATGTCGTCCCTGGAATAATACTCATTTACTTTCTGTTTGGTTTCATTTGGGGTTTCTGTGTTTTTTGGGTGGGTTTCTTGTCATGATACTTGGCAAAACAATAACAAATACACATGTAGGCTGAGCAGACGCGAGGGGGAGATGGCCGACAGCAGCCGATTAGCAGTAGGCTAACGTGGACACTGCTGAACGGCTCAGGAGACAGGGATGTAAACAGACTTGGGGCTGTTTGTAGAGCTAAATCTATACTTTATAGTATTGCTATCTGTCCATTCTCATTGTCAATTGAGTCCATAAACCGTCCCTTAAAATGGCCTAAAGAAAAAAAAATCAATACGTTCTCATTTTATAGCGCCGTGAATATAAGCGTTATACGGCATTTGGTCTAGTATATTTCCTGGATAGATCACAAGACAAACTGAATCATTGATACCAAACGCCCCACAGCGCAAACATACCAGTCGCACATGCAGGCACTCGCGAGGTTCCGTGCGAGAACAGCGTGCGGCACACCGAGTCCCCGACTTCAGTTCAGAGCGGGCGAAAGTCCACGGAGAAAGGCACATTTACATTGGAACAGCTGCAGGGGCATTACAATTTTACAGTTTTCTTTCGTTTTCTTGTTTGCCCAATAATGTTAACCAAATGAAACCAATGGAAATACACACACGTGTCGCTGACACCCGCCAAACTCACAGGCACAATGAAAAAAAAAATCATCTGAGCTCCAGTGTTTAAATCCAAATAATCCTCTGCCATTGTTGTAACATGTCATCTGTTCTCTAGTATTCAGTCTCGTCGTGAAGTTAAATTCTCTCTAGAAGTGAAACTGAAACTTAGCAAGGATAAGTTGTTAAAGGGGCAGGAGGCAAGTGGATGCCTGAACACAGAATGACACCAGTATCACTGACTACCACGGCAAGCCTATAGAAAAGTATTCTATTTAATTATAATAATTATCATAATTATCATAAATATAATATATATATTATTTTTATTTTTTTTATATAAAAACACATTCCCGGGGGAGCTCCAGTAGCTCACCGCGTACCTCGGACGCTATTTCGGCGTCGGGGACAACCGTGCGTGTCACGGATCTGGGGTACATGAGTTCGACTCCCGGACTCGCCGTATTTTCTCAGAGTGTCTTTCCCCCGATCTATACCCCATTCAACCTGTTTCTGTCGGTCATACTTGACCAGAAAAAGCGATAAACGCTAAAAGAACCAGCTGACTGGTCAAAGTAAAAAAAAAAAAAAACACATTCCCGGCCAAGCACGGACAAGTCCCAGGGCTGTACGCTAAGCTTTTATTAGGGGCACAGAATATTTTTTAGGGGCACATTTTTAAATAACAATTTTACCATTACCTCATTACTGTGGTCCTTTTATTTAACATTTAAGTGCTTTTGTTTTCAGGTTTGTAACTTTTATAATGAACCAACTGAGAAAGTGTGTAAATCACTAATAGAACAAAAACAACAAACTGTGTGTGTGTGTGTGCGCGCTTGTAATGCTCCTTGAATGAGATCACCACAACACACACCATTGCATTAACAACTTTGAGCGCCACTCACGGCTAATCTCGGGTTTACGATCGTGACGTTGAAAGCCACATCACGGCTTTTCTCGGAATTTTTTATTTATTTTTTTATTAGCGATCTGAAATCATATTGCATCACGCGAGCCTACCGTTGCAGATCCAGGGGCCGCCGGCGATCAGATGTGAAAAAAGCGCCCCCTATCATCTCCCAGATGATAAATCACCCTTTTGGAATGGACTCAATGAAAATGGATGGGGGAAAAAAAATTCCAGTCCACATTTTACTTCTCACCCATGCAGCCGGAGTTACCAGAGTTCATTCTGGAGCCTCTGAGCCGCGGCGATCATGGGTTATACTGTACACACGTTGGATCAATATACTTATCGATTTTTTCGAATGGTGATCAGGAATTGGAATATACCATTTGGATACCATCTGATGTCAGGTAAGGAATCTATGTTATCAGTGTTAGGATAATCAGACTCGTTTTCATGGAGATATAAGCGTTTCCACTATATGTGATATGGCTGTTTCACTGTAAAAGCCATGAGGAAATAATAGCAGCGATTATCAGCGCATGGCACGAGCGTGCGTGCGCACACATATACTATCGACCATCTAGCGTTTATTTGAAAACTATTCATAAATAGACAGACAAATGATAACGTTCTGGAATATTCCAGTAAAAGGCGATTATCATGGAATGTGTGTCGAAACCGAGTGGTTTTCAAAATGCTATAAAAAGGAAATGAAGCGATAAAAACACAATCAGCTTTGCCAATGTTGACTGGAAAATGATTCTTTGATAAGCGATGGGCAGATTAGACACATAGCATAATTTAAAACATAGATTAGGCGATATTAACGTTACATGGGCCGTGGCATCAACGGGGTAAAAAGGAAAACACAGCCCGGCACTGAAAGTGTTAATCAGGAGGACAAGAAACTCTGCATACCTTTGTTTCACAATGAAAAGTGCTTTATAAATAAAATGAATTATTATTATTGTAAATAACCCCATGAAAGGTTTATTATTTGTATGGGTAATTACCCGCTTCATATTTGTGATGTTACTGGTTTCAGGGTGTGCCTAAAGTGATCAATGTGTTGGGCCATTTATAGAGATCTATGCCAATTAATGTTTATGTATATCCAGGACTTTTTTTTTTTATAAGAATTGAGAGGCCTACTACAGTATTTGTATGTGACCTTTATTTTGAAAACGTGTTGCGACGCAACCTTGTTTAAGTTTGCGCTTTTGACAGTGAAATGTTCAGTTAAACTTAGCTCAAAGGAAAGACTCTAATCAAAAAGGTTTAATTGACCCGTATGAGGCCCTTACGGTAGGACTTTGATTGTTTATAGAAGAGGAATGTAATACTATGCAAAACGGGAAATAAACAGTGATTTTACCAGCAGTAAGTTGCAAGCCACTTTCATGCGGGGAACTGTGACCATTATTAGTATTATCTTATTTGCATATTGTCTCATTATTAGATAGGTTGATACTTTATTGATCCCCGGAGGTTTAAGTAGACAGTATTGAAACGTCCTAAATGGGCTACTCACCTAATGCATGGCTGAACGTTAGAAGTGTGTCCCTGTCAATCATCACTGCCAGATCAGACTTAATTTAATTGGCTATGGTCTCTTATCATCTCTCCACATCGGATGTGGTTGTCATAAAATGGACTGATATCCGCTCCGTTCTTCTTGCAGAGCAAAATTAGCGGCTTAAACTTAATGAAAGGATGTTCTTCTTTGGCGATGCCACATTCAGTTTCGATTCGATTGTTCGCTGGGAATTATGGGATTTGGTGTCAGATAGAAGAAACGTTCGGTAGCAGTAAACAGACGGCGGGCAACGTATCTTTACAGAGAGCTGTACAGCTAATTAGATACCACATAATATTGTCGAGCCACTATTGGCACAGTATAGTGACTTGTTTGAGCGAAGTAACGTTGAGAGACTTATAGCTGAATCCAGCGGCGTTTGGATTTAACTACCTATTGAAGACTTCATGCGGGTTAGCCTAAGTACACAAGGGCTAACTAGCTATCAACCATGCCAACGGGCTTTTGGACTAATAGCTATTAATTCTGCCATCGGGCGCTAGGAATACAGGAACCAGGTCCGTACGAGATCCTCCTCACCAGCGACGACAGGATTATCCCAAGTTTATCTGCAGTTCTCTGGAGTAGGAGCTCCAGAGAATTACCGTCTCCACCCGCCATCTTGCTTTCCCCGTGCTGTTCGCTCCGCCTCACTCCACTCAGAGCTCCAACGGTCGGGTACCCGTAGTATAGTAATTATACTTACCCATTGATATTATAGTAGTAACCGGAGATCTGTGTTCATATGCTATGTATGTTTGCTATTCATATTAAAGTGATTATTGAACTTGTATCACTGTCCCCTCGCAGTTAATGGAGTGTCCGCCATCTTGTGTACCTTTAATGTCTGGCTAATTAATATTCTTTAGTAGTGGTCTAATCTAACATTTCAATACAGTCAGGGTTGTGTAGCCCCTTAGCTACAGCAAGGATTGTGTCCAGTTGATCATCAGATAGTAGCTTTCTAATGTCATGTACTGGAAAATATTTTGGATCCTTCGATGTCCCAGGTTTCATGTAGAGATGCGTACATCGGATTCTGTCATAGTGAGCCAAGAGTAGAAGCAGCACATCTGTGTCACGCGCTGACACAACGATTGTTTCCATTGGAGCCTGGATGCAGTGTAAAATCAGTCGTGTATCAGCTTCCTCATGGTCAGCACTCAGAGAGGAGACTTCAAGATCTGGATCTGTTGACTTGACAGTTGTCGCTTCAGCAAACCCCCCTGATACTACAACTACAGGTTCATCATCCGGGCTGTGTTCTATCAGGTGGTTTGAGAGTAGTTGAGCGAGATCTGATTTGTTGTCTTCAAGGGCCATGAAGCTCGACCAATCGGCAGGAAGTGGAACAGACTTGTTTTTGATTTCACAACGTACTGGTCTGTGGCGCTGTTTGCGTTTCACCCTTGTGCCTGTTTTGATGGATTGATGGTCATGGTATCTGTCAAAGACAACATCTACCCTCTGGTATTTCGCTCCCATCTTCAACACAGTGTTACAGGCATATGTTTATATATGAGGCGCCGTTTGGGACAAAAGCCTGACTAATACAAGACACCGCCTATCCAAAGCCTGACTTATACAGGACACCGCCTATCCAGTTATCCTGCGCGACCCAGTTGGTCCGCGAGAGAGGGCCAGTTGGTGCGCCGATTGGGACAAAAGCCTGTCGAATACGAGACACCGAGGTCCAGTTGGTCTGCGCGCGCCGACATGTTTTTTCGAATACAGACACCGAGGTCCAGTTGGTCAGCGCGCGCCGACATGTTTTGTCGAATACAGACACCGAGGTCCAGTTGGTCAGCGCGCGCCGACATGTTTTTTCGAATACAGACACCGAGGTCCAGTTGGTCTGCGCGCGCCGACATGTTTTGATCCGCGCGCGCGGACAACTTTTGGTACGCGAGAGAGGCCCAGATGTCCGACGAGAGAGGCCCAGATGGGTCCGCGGGCCACCCAGATGGGTATCGCTCGCGGAGCAACACTTAAAAGAATAAAGTGGTGTACTCCTTAATTTATGCACTTACAATCACCAGAAAGGCTTTCGAAATGCCATGTTGGCCTCAATATTTTCAAAACAAATTATATGAAAAGGTTATGAAATGAACAACATAAACAAGATTGTGATAAAATATGTAATAAAAACGGAGCTCAGACTATATCTGTATTACATGTCATATTATGTTATGATGAATTGAAAATGGGGGACCCGGACGTAAACAAGACGAAAGTCTTTCTCTGGTCTGCATCCCCTTAACAATTGTATGTATTGAGCTGTACTGTACTGTACCCATTCTGCAATCTGTTTTCAATCAATATCTCAACGCACATTTGATCGTAGAAATCGTGACGTCAGAGTGTCTTCGATAATGTTGGGGGTCCTTAATTCCTGTATGCAAATTCTTATTGGCATCATGCAGCACTATCATCATCATCCGTATCAACTAACATTACAAGTACATTAGAGGAGGAAGTTGGACACATGTTTCATCATTAAATGTCAGCATCAACGCGTGATTCGTGTGGTGACAGACAGTGCCAGCAACATGGTCAAGGCATTTAACATCCTGCCTGACGCTGAAGGAGAAGAGGAGAAAGATGATGATGATGAAGTGGCACTGGTGGTGGTGGAGGAAGGGGAGGAAATAGAGGAGGAGGAACCTGCGCTCTCGCAAAACCAAGTGGACGTGGTTACTAATAATGTAGAAGCTATGGTAAACCAGTACTTCACCGTATCAAGTTTACACCTGCGATGCCCAATTCATCTGCTTCAGTTAGCTATCAAAGACGCAGTTTTTTTTTTTTTTTTTTTTATATCTTTCTTCCCCTCCTTTTTCCCGATTTTTCTCCCATCCCACCCTTCCCGGTTGTTGCGTACTTTCCCCTACTGTTGGTCCGGGAGACCGGAGACTGTCACATGCTTTCCTCCGACGCATGTGCAGCCTGGGGCAGGCCAACTTGGCCGCGCAGGTTCTCACCGGGGAGAGTGTAGCGTGTGGGAGGCCACACTATCTCTCCTCAGATCCAACCCTCGCTGAGCAGGCCCCCCGACCGAACTGTAGGGGTCGCTGTCCACAACGCCCAGGACCCACCCTTCAGCTTCCCACCCCCTGATACAGCCAATTGTATCAGCGTGAGAGGACAGCCAAGCTGATAGCAACGCCGGGAGCTGGATTCGAACAGGCGAATCCTAGTGTCTCCCGGTGTTGGTGACGAACGTAATCTCCGTGCGCCACCTGCCCCCTATCAAAGACGCAGTTAACGAGCATGATGATATCAATCGCCTGCTAGTTAAAGTGGGAAAGCTAGTGAAAAGTGTGCGTAAGAGTTGTCTGAACACGGAGGAAACTGACTCACTGGGTGTACGACCCACCACTGCTTGCCCGACGCGATGGAGCAGCCAGCTGCGCATGGTGGAGTCTGTCCTAAAGTTATTAACACTTTGAGCGCCACGCCGTGTGTTCCTTTTTACCCCCTTGAATGCCACGGTCCACTCCAAATGTTAACGTTAATACCGCCTAATCTATGTTTTAAATTATGTGTCTAATCTGCCCGTCGCTTATCAAAGAATCATTTTCCAGTCAGTGTTGTCAAGGCAGATTGGTTTTTTATCGCTTCATTTCCGTTTGAGAGCATTTTGAAAAGCACTCGTTTTCAGGTGAAAAACAGCCCATTCTGTGATAATCGCCTTTTACTGGAATATTCCAGAACGTTGATATTTGTCGGCCTATTTATGAATAGTTTTCAAATAAACGCTAGATGATCAATAGTATACGTGCACGCACGTTCGAGCCGCGCGCTGATAATAGCTGATTTCATTTCCTCATGGATTTTACAGTGAAACAGATAGAGCACATATCACAAAAAAGCTTATCTCCATGAAAACGAGTCTGATTATCATAACACTGATAACATAGATTCCTTACCTGACATCAGATGGTACCCAAATGGTATATTCCTATTCCTGATCACCATTCGAAAAAATCGATAAGTATATTGATCCAACGTGTGTACAGTATAACCCATGATCGCCGCGGCTCAGAGGATCCTGAATGAACTCTGGTAACTCCGGCTGCATCAGTGGACTGGAAAATGTGGACTGGAATATTTTTTTCCCCCATCCATTTTCATTGAGTCTATTCCAAAAGGGTGATTTACCATCTGGGAGACGATAGGTTGTGCTTTTTTCACATCTGATCGCTGGCGGCCCCTGGATCTCCAACGGTAGGCTCGCATGATGCAATATGATTTCAGATCGCTAATAAAAAAAAAAAAAAAAAAAAAAACGAGAATACTCGTGATGTGGCATTCAACGGTCGGGGGGTAAACCCGAGAAAAGCCGTGAGTGGCATTCAAAGTGTTAATAACCTATTCAAGGTCGCCGAGCTGCACTGCAGATGTACCCTACTCTTTGAATTCGAAAAAGTGCATTACCAGCCAAATCCTCTTAGGGGTGCTGTATCGATAATGCAGTGTTCCCTGTGGCAGAAGTAGTCTTTCTTTTTTTTGATTTTCAATGTAGTTTTCTACTCACCTGAAGTGATCCCTATAGCCTGTTGCACGGAATACCTTTTGGATCGCGGATTTCAGTGTGCAGTAAGGGAATATATCATCAGCCAATGGACATATCGATCTACCAGATGGCGATCGATAACTGGGAAATGGTGTGGGGGATCCAACCGGCTCATGGTAAGATCTTTTTCACGTAAATTACATGCTGATCAGGGCTTGTTATGATACTCAACCAGCCGATCAGCTTATGTGGTTACTGAGACGAACACGGTTATTGGTAATCAATAATCAGAAACGACGTCCCCCCCCCCCTTTCATGCTTGAGGATCGTACCGATCATATGCAGTTTGAGTTTTAACTGTAGCTTCTGTATAACCGAAATGCCATTGGATATAATGTTAGTAGCTATTAGCCCTTTATCCAGCCTTCCAGGAAATATACTAGACCAAATCCTGTATAATGCTTATATTCAAGACGCTATAAAATGAGAACGTATTGATGATTTTTTTTTAAGCCATTTTGAAGGGACGGTTTATGGTCTCAATTGACAATGAGAATGGACAGATAAAGTATAGATTTAGCTCTACAAACAGCCCCACAGACTGTGCAAGTCTGTTTACATATGCTGGCCGTCTACAGTGATTTTAGACGTATCCAAATGGCCATCAATGTGTTAACAGTTAACATGATGATCCCATAGCAAATTAAAATAATGACTCATGAAACATTTGATTTGGATCTTAAGCAACTTTCAATCAAAATGTATTTGAACAATACAACAATCACTCATAACAAGATAAATAAATAATAATAATAAATAATAAATAAAACAGCCTGGCAGGTGTTCAAGCAACATCACACTGATCTTGCTGGCCTTGGGAAGGGCCCTTTCACAGAAGATCTTGTGACATCAACAGAGAAATGAATCTGCAAGATCTATGGTGTGCCTGAAGGCCTCTACATGCTACAGCAACTTCAACACAACTTCAACACAACATCAGCGCGATTTCAACGCGGTTGTTGCATAGGGTCTTGTAGACTGTGTTGCGAGGACGTTGCGCGCCGGTCTCCAAAATCGAATCTAAACACCCGTTGCGTTGGTATTGCGTAGCAGTGATTGGTTGGTAGTGAATGGGGGTGGGGCTGTCTGTCACTTCTAGTGTTCCTGGCTCGAGACCAAAAGAAAACGTTCTGACAGGAGCTCGATAGCTAGTGGATTGTAATTAAGAGTTTAAAATGAATCAAACGCAGGAACGTATTGCAGAGGAGGTCCGAAAGTACCAACATCTATATAATAGCGGGTCTAAAGACTACAAGGATAGCAACATGACAATGAATTCGTGGAAGGAGATTGGGGAAACAATGAGTATGAACTGGGTTGATGTGGCGAAAGGGTGGAAGAAAATCCGTGACAAGTTTGTCAGAATTAAAAGGTTGCTAACAAAAAAAGTGGAGCTGCAGGTGGTGAATGTCAGATGCCGACATTTTATATCATGCTGTCCTGGCTAGAGGTGTTTATTAAACACCGGGAGACGGAGACCAATTATCCCGAGGTACGTTATACAACTTTTACCAACGTCTTTTTTTGATTACCAACATTAGCCGTCCCAAATGAAATCCATCAGTGGAGGCTGCATCGGTGGAGGACGCAGGCTGCTGACTGATTATGAAATGAATGAATGAAGCACGGAGCATAATGTATAATGTTATTTCGCGTTTGTCGCGTTTGTAACGTCATAACATCAGTGGAGGACGCAGGCTGCTGACTGATTATGAAATGAATGAATGAAGCGCGGAGCTAGAAACGTATGTTATTACCCCTGACCTCAACCCCAAAGAGGAAGAGAAGCAGGAAGGGCAATCCTGAGGATGACCTGTTCGCCAAACGTCTACAACAACTTACACAAGACCGGGCGGAAAGGGAGCAGCTGTTTGCAGACTTGCAGACAAGCGCAAAAGACCAAGTTGGCCAATTTTTTAACTTGATTGGTGGTTTAATGCGCATGCTGCCACCAAGAGAATGTGTTCTGCTACAAGCGAAGATGCACCAAATGATGTATGAGTCCTTCCAATTACACACTTAGCTCCCACACACACACATATACACACACACCACCCTTGTAAATAGTGTACATAGTTCTTGTCGTGGAAATATTATCATGTCATTATGGATCTGTGTTGTTTTATCATGTCATACAGCTTGAGTTTCAGTCTGACCAGATTTACTGGTTAATGTGTGTGTCTCTTTAAGATTACTCTATCATTCTCTCTCAGTCGTAACGAAGTTGCTGTTTCTACCAGCCATAGAGCCATAACCCAAGGTCATGGGAACTGTAAGATGGAGCTGTTTTTCCTTCCAGGCTTAGCCATAACATAGTCGTATTATTAATTTCTCTAACCAGCCATTTTGTTTTCTTCTACGTCATTTCATGTATTCAATTGTATGTCTGACCAGGCCTCTGGGTCAGTCCCTGTCAGACGCTAGGGGGTAAACATGTCTGTCTCTGGCGGGTGACTGGCCTGGCAGCGTCATGAACTTTCTTTATTAAATAAACCTTCTTATTATTATTAATAATGACTCAGAATGATTAATGTAAACGGCTCATCATTTGTCCTTTAATAATTCCCATTACAGATGGCGACGAGATGTTTTTTTTTTTAACTGATGGGTGTCGAGGTCGGCCGCCAAACGGACTCTGCAGAAAGGGTGAATCCTGGAATTCCGGGGGAGCGCTGTCTCGAGGCTCCTCCGTGCGAGACACCGAGGGGAGAGAACCAGCTGCGCCGTCCGCTTGGCTGTCACCTCCGGCATGAACCTTGGGGACGCGTGATAAGGAACACTCGGTGAGCTGTTGACATTCTGATTTCTGTTTAAAACATTTTTTGTTTTTAAATTTATAATTAGAGGTCTAAACTAGAACATGGTGCCGGTCAGAGCTATTTTTTAAATGTATATTACTATGTGCTCTGCAGTGGTTGTTTTTTTCATTGTATTGGTGTATTACTGTGCTTGGTAGACTGGCGATGGTTTTTTCTATAGTTTCTCAATCTTGGTACGTCCCGAATGTATTAGGCAGGGATTAGGCTCGTGCCTTATAGACGGGGTGCGGGGGCCTACCACGAGTATAATAAAATATGTTGACGACGAGAAGAATTATGGGGTATTTTCTTTAATTAGGTTAATATATATTTTAGAGCGATGGGGGTCGAGTTGGCCGCGAGCCGAGGCGCTATGCGGGCAGGTTGAAATCTTGGGTTTCAGGGAAAGCGCTTTCTTCTCCTCAATACTCCCCCGCATAAATTATGGGAAGGGAGTGAGGAACCGCCTGCTAGCGTCCGTTTGGCTGCCAACTACGGCTAGAATCCATGGGAGCGTGGGGGAGATATTCGGTGAGGATTCTGTTTAGAAGCGGTTATTTATAAAGTAGCCATTCTGTTTAAAAGCGGTTATTTATAAAGTGGCCATTCTGTTTAAAAGCGGTTATGTATAAAGTAGCCATTCTGTTTAAAAGCGGTTTTTGTTTCTATCTATAAAGTAATTATGCGAGTGGGGTATTGAATATAGGATAATGTGTGTAACCCCCCTGTGTTTCCTTGAGTACTGGGATTTAAGGGGTATGTTCTGGCTGTACGCTGTTTACAGGGCTTTTTACCTCCGAGTGCTCAGGAGGAACCAATTTTTGGGGGCCACATAATTTGTACATAGTATTGTTTTTTTTGGGTACCTTTTTTATGGTTTTCCTCTGGACACTTTAAATTAAGAGGTATGTTCCGATAATTAGGCGTGAATTACATTTGTATCCGAAATAACAGGCGTGTGCAAAGTACTGTGAGTATAGTGGAAAGGGAAGTTCATGCAAATAGTTTTAGGCACTGATTCTGGGTTTTTTGGTTGTTGTTTTCCTAACAGAGGCGGGAAGTTGGACCGTGCGTGGGATGCCAAAAGATAGGGGGACAGGGGCTTATGTCGTGTGATTAGTTTTCCACTACCCTATCTGGTCATACTGCAGTTTTTCTGAAAAGAAATAAGATAGGGGCATTGTATCCGAAATAACAGGCGTGATACGCTACTCCACAGAGCTTTTTTCTCGAAAGTGTTCAGAGGAAACGATTTGTCTGCCACATATTTTATTGTGGGTTTTTATTTGTTGTCTTTTATTTTCTGTTTGGTTTGTGTTTACCTAGAAAATGGAAAATGTGGAATGTTGAGGGGGGCCAGAAAGGGGGGCCTGTGGGGTCATGACGGGAGAAGCTAAGAATCTGTTTTTCTGTCTTTTCTACGGTGTGCCCGGGGCTGGATTTTGGGCTCGGTGTCTTTCCGTGTGCGTCACCGCCACCGGCCGTCCCGTCTCCTATCCGCTGGTCTCGTCGGCGACCATCAACTCCGGTGCGCCGGGCATTGGTGTAAAGACTGTGCCTATAAGGAGGTGTTCGAGGGGAAAAAAGCACAATGGCGTGCGGAGGTGCAGGACGGGACGGGCCCACAGCGCATTGGCTGGACGCACGGCGGGGAGACATCGACCTGAGCTCAGGCAAAGTATAGCGCACACTCACATGCACGCACACAGATCGATGGAGATACAGGTACAGCAATATATTAAGGCCATGTGAACAAATCACTGACAATGGGCCTTCTGAAATTTGTATTAGTAGCTCCAAAGTGATCATAAAGTGTATAGGGTTTAGGTATACCTTTGAGACTGGGATTTAAATACATTTCAATATATACCCTGTTTTGAATCAACATAAAAAAAAAAAGAGAGAGCAGCCATAAAGGCACAAATATGGGTAATTATTTTTATTAAATGCAGGATAGAATAGAAACAAGTGGATACTGTAGCACAGGCTGTGCACGCTGTTATATTACATAGAAATATTTTCCTCTGTCTGTGTAGGCACACACACACACACGTTTACATGCACGCACGCTGTGATAGGGGATAAACTGAAACTGAATGAATTGAAAATGGGGGACCCTGATGTAAACAAGACGAAAGTCTTTCTCTGGTCTGCATCCCCTTAACAATTGTGTGTATTGAGCTGTACTGTACCCATTCTGCAATCTGTTAATAAAGTTTTCAATCAATCAATCAATCAATCAAACAATTTGCTATTTTATCTGCATCGTTTGTGTTTATCTGCATCGTTTGTGTTTATCTGCATCGTTTGTGTGTGTTGACATTGCCATGGGTGAATTTACATCAGTTAGTATCTTGTTATTGACAGTAGAGCTGGACTGTTTTTGCTCATCATCACATTGTATCAGCCACCAAAATACTCATCAATATTTACATAGATTGACACTTGTGTCTGTGATCAATACATAGCTACTGCCGGAGAAATTGGGCTGCTAAATGAGGATTAGAGATCAGTAACGTTTTGGTGGTGTTCGTTCAGTGATAACAACATTGGCTAAATAGCTAACAAAATGAATACAACATATAGCGTGGCTAACGACACAGAATAACGTTAAAACAAGTGCATGCATGATTGTTTACAATAAGCGGGTGGTCAAAGGACTGACATAACGGGTAGATTGCCTGCACACCACGGGGCACACAGGGGTTCCGCGAGGTGCCTGATGGGAATGTTTCTTTAAGAACAACTATTGAACTAAACAAATAGTCTATCTAGTGCTTCATGTGTATACAATAAGTGCTTAATCTAATAACATGAACTTAAAAAAAAAAGTCGATCAAAATGTCTTCACACGTTTCGTAAAGTTATTATAGGAACTTTATCAACTTGATGTCCGCGGCAGGCGTCATTGCTTTTACCAACAGGGTTCCCAACGCGGCTCTGGTTCGTTATCGTTTACAAGGGAATACAAAGCGGCTGTCGTGATAATCACACAACAATACTTCCGGTCCGGTCGGTGGGCTTCATAATAAAAGTCTAGAACACCGGAAAAGACGGAGCGGTGGGCTTCAAAATAAAAGTCTAAAACACCGGAAAATAAGTTTATTTTGTACAGCGTTTTCCTCCACGAGTACTCGAGTACATCATGTGATCAATCGATCTGGATTATTTTTGCCCATCCCTAGTTTATCCTGTGCTGAAGTCTCCATTCCAATAGAGATAGTGTATATTTTGGTCTTTATTTTGCTATACATTGCAGCAAGTCATATTGTTGAAAAGGATCCCCATTAGCTGTCGCCTAAGTGGCGAGAAGCCACTGTATATATATATATATGTATATATATATGTTATGTGTGTATATATATATATATATTGGGGGGAGAGACAGGTATAATGGGGGGGCAGAAGGAAGGGGCTTCACTATGGAAATGTGCTTGGAAGACACAAAACATAACATGAGATACATATGACAATCACAATTAACAATGTAGACATCATTATCAACATCAGCTCACATATTTAAGTAGTGCATTCTTAGGTGGTATTTGAAAGACACTTTACTATTCAATTTACTTATGTTCAGTGGGCAGTTATTCCAATGATTGATGGCACGATGAACAACAGTCCTCTTTAAAGATTTTGGTATTGTATGAGAGGGCGCTGTCATCAGGTATCAACGTAGTATGTGCGTTTCTCTTTAAGAGAGGCACACATTAGCCAGTCAAAACAATTTGGTTATGATCTATGTTGATCCTTGCTATAAGGCCATAAGTGACATTGTTATGGGATCCGCTCTGTTTTCCTTGTAAAGCAGCCATAATAGTCATTTCAGCCAATCCTCAGGGTGATGCATGGTGTTGCAACTCCTTCCACGTCATATGTGTATATTAACTGTCTTGCCGAACGAAAGATCGCTCTCACTTGGTGATCGGACATTTGTTTACATGGTCTGATTACCAACTGCGCATTCCTTATCAATTGATCAATGTGAGGAATTAAAACTATCTTCTATTCCATATTTCAAACTTTGGCCTCAGAACAAGTTATTGCTCATAGATCCGTTTTGTTTTCCTTGTAAAGCAGCCATAGTAGTCAGCCTTGCCCGCAGAACAGTACATTTGTTCCTATAATTTGCCTGAAAGAAAGCCAATGTTGAGGGTCTCTAGAACGAAGAAGGTCATCTAAAAAAATGATTCGTTGATAAAAGATTTAAAATTCCTCCTTAAAACTGTGGGGCAATGGTCACTTATGCCTAGGTAGAGAACCCCACTAGCTGAGATCCTGTCATATTTATTGAAAAGGGCAGCACCACTCAACCAGTCAATATTAAAGTAGATTTATTGGGGAGTCAGAATCAGATTTCTTCAGCCAGGACAAGTACAGTAGGGCTCAATACACACGGTGATCGAAATGTGTTGGCTTAGCAAAGGGCGATAGAAGGAGTGGTTCAGAGGCAGGATGTTTAGCACACTGCCAGCGAGAGTGGGTTTTTATTTTTTTGTTTATTTGGTTTGTCCAGTTCTATTCATATCTGATTTGGCATAGTATGGAATTTTGCCATAACAATGACTGAATGGAGTGTATTCTGATTTATGGAGTGATAAAAAGAGATATCCAAAATCCCCTTTGGACTTAGGGAATCTGCCTGCTCGTTGGAGCTGATCGAGGTACTATAGAATGTCCTAACTTCAAGCCTGGAGTGGACCATTTCTACCGTTTTAGTGTGTAACTGTCTATAATGTGTGATAACGGGCAAATGTTTTTTAAGCGTGGCTGAGAGAAGAAAAAAGGAGAGATTGGAATAGTGAGATATACAGCCACTCATATCTCTCTTGTCTTTTTCCTCCCACGTACACCTCTCCTTTGTAGTTTCTCAGGGGGGGGTCCTCCGTCTCTGTGCCAAACCAATGCCCGCCGGCCCTACTGACCACTGCCCCAGTGAGAGGAAGCTGTTCCCGGAGAAGCATATGCCTACCAGCCTCAGCCTGCAGCTGGCCTACTACTCTAGCCTACAGCGGGTCTACTGCATGCTCTGGCCTGCAGCTGGACACGACGACGCAGCTATGAGCTACATCAGACACTGCCCAACAGCTGACCACAGCTGGGCCAGCACTGGCCGAATCATTGGCCGAAGAGACAGTTCAATCCTAACTGCGATTCATCAACAGGCTTTTAACGTCGGAGGATAAGGCACTGGCAGTTAGCCTGTTTTCAGTTGTGAAAACGAACCAGGGGCAGTGCGAGAGAACAGGTCCATCGGCAACGACGAGGGAACCATCGGACTGGGTCGGCCCGGGGGTGTTTGGTGCGAGGAGAGGGGGGACCTGCCTGAGATTCAACAACTGATTAAGAGGCAAGTCTGACCCACATCACATTACATTATCTCAGAAATTTTGTTTTGGGAACACTGCCTCTGCATTATGTTTCATTAATTTTGCAAGTTTGTTTTGGTTTGTGCCATCTCTTTGCTCTGGGGAGTAGCAGCCTTGAGTCTCTCCTCTGCGGGGGGAATTGTTATTGTTCGGCAAAATACTCTCCTGTTTTCTTTTGTGATTTAAATTTTTCAGCTTGGTGGTGGGAGAAGTATGGCCTTGACAAAACCAGAGACTGGACACTGTACCCTTGAGTCCTCCAACCACCGCCTGGGCATTTGCAAAGAGACGCTAAATGATGGTTGCTGTTATGACAACTTCTCTTTTGCACGTGACACAGGGTCTATGCAGAGGACCTTTTGTTTTTTAGATAATAAAAATAGTTTTTTGCTGAGTTTAATGATGATAATATTTTTTGTTGTCTTTATGAAGTGATAATGATTGTGATTAATAATTATCAAGAGGAGGGAACTGTCGTGGAAATATTATCATGTCATTATGGATCTGTGTTGTTTTATCATGTCATACAGCTTGAGTTTCAGTCTGACCAGATTTACTGGTTAATGTGTGTATGTCTCTTTAAGATTACTCTATCATTCTCTCTCAGTCGTAACGAAGTTGCTGTTTCTACCAGCCATAGAGCCATAACCCAAGGTCATGGGAACTGTAAGATGGAGCTGTTTTTCCTTCCAGGCTTAGCCATAACATAGTCGTATTATTAATTTCTCTAACCAGCCATTTTGTTTTCTTCTACGTCATTTCATGTATTCAATTGTATGTCTGACCAGGCCTCTGGGTCAGTCCCTGTCAGACGCTAGGGGGTAAACATGTCTGTCTCTGGCGGGTGACTGGCCTGGCAGTGTGGCCACGCTGTCATGAACTTTCTTTATTAAATAAACCTTCTTATTATTATTAATAATGACTCAGAATGATTAATGTAAACGGCTCATCGTTTGTCCTTTAATAATTCCCATTACATTCTTTAGTTATTTAATTTTAAGTTGTTCATTCGTTTTTACATGCTACAAGCAAAGATACACCCTCCAATCCACTTTATTTATATAGCACATTTAAAACAACAAAATTGACCAAAGTGCTGTACAAGTCCACAAACATAGGATAAAACATAAAAATGTAATAAAAACACATAATAAAACAGTACAATGTGTCACATAAAAAGGCCAATCTCTCAAAAAACGGTTTAAAAAACAAATGCCAGAGCAAATAAGTGTGTTTTTAGGCGTGATTTAAACACCTGCAGAGTGGGGGCCTGCCTAACATGCAGTGGCAGCTCATTCCAGAGCTTTGGGGCTGCCACTGCAAAAGCACGGTCCCCCCTAAGCTTCAGCCTGGAGTTTGGAACGGCCAAGAGGAGCTGGTCAGAGGACCTGAGGGACCTTAGAGGAACATAGGGTTCCAGCAGGTCTGAGAGGTAACCAAGCCGTTCAAACATTTAAAAACAAACAGTAAAACCTTAAAATCAATCCTAACACGCACAGGAAGCCAGTGGAGGGCAGCCAGCACAGGGGAAATGTGCTCCCTCTTTCGCGTTCCCGTCAGCAGACGGGCAGCGGCGTTTTGCACCAACTGCAAACGAGAGAGGGAGGCCTGACTGACGCCCATGTACAGGGCATTACAATAATCAAGGCGAGAGGTCATAAAAGCATGGATAACCGTTTCAAAAACGGAACGGGATAAAAAAGGTTTGACCTTGGACAGCCTCCTAAGCTGGAAAAAGCTCCTTCCCACCACAGTATTGATCTGCTTGTCCAGCTTTAGGTCACAATCGAATTTCACCCCTAGGTTGGTGACTGTTGGCTTCACAAAAAGCCCAAGAGGGCCCATATCACCAGGAGGAGGCACATGACCATTGCTCGGACCAAACACCATGACCTCTGTTTTACTGTCATTGAGACAAAGACAGTTTGATGCCAGCCATGCCTTAACATCATCAAGGCATGCTAATAGTGGTTTTACCGGGTTGATAGTGTTTCTTTTTAATGGCATGTAAATATGGCTGTCATCTGCGTAGCAGTGAAAGGAGACGCCATGCTTTCGGATTATAGGCCCTAAGGGGAGAAGGTACAACACAAATAAAATTGGCCCGAGAATTGAGCCTTGGGGAACCCCGCAGGGGAGAGGTGCTGTGGAGGATACAGCGTCGCCCAGGCTAACTCAAAAACTTCTCTCAGACAAATATGATCTAAAAAACTCCAGGGCTTGGCCTTTAATGCCAACCCAGTGCTCCAAACGGGAGAGCAGAATATTGTGATCCACTGTGTCGAAGGCAGCAGTGAGATCTAAAAGTACGAGAATAAGGGAGTCACCAGAGTCAGTGGCGAGAAGGATATCATTAAAAACTCTTAAAAGTGCAGTCTCTGTACTGTGCAGTGCTCTAAAACCAGATTGGAAGACCTCCAGAATGCCATGTGTGTCAAGGAAAGACATTAGTTGGACAAGTAAATTTTTTTCCAAGATTTTGGATAAAAACGGGAGCTTGGAGATAGGCCTAAAATTAGAGAGGACAGAGGCGTCCAGGCTTTTTGATAAGCGGTTGCACCACAGCATGTTTAAAATGTACAGGTATATCACCTGTAAGGCTGTTGTTCATAATTGTTAGGACATTTGGTCCTATGACCCTGCTGACCTCTTTGATAAGGTGAGGGGGGAGGACGTCTAGGGGGGAGCCTGAGGGCTTCATATGGGTAATAATTTCCTCTAGCTGAGCAAGGGACACAGGCTCAAACTGGCTAAACGTGGCAGGGCAGGTGGCAGTAGTAGTAGAATGGTCACAAGTAGGGGTGGACGTGCTAGCTCTAATGTTGGCAACTTTTTCAATAAAAAAACTGAATAAAAAGCTCACATGTTTCAGTGGAAGCTTCAAGACAAACAGGCTGGGGGACATCAAGAATATAATTAATCGTTTTAAAAAGAACACGAGGCTTGTGGCAGTTGTTTAAAATGATATCAGAAAAATGCTTTGTTTTTTCAGCCTTAACAGTTTGCTGATATCTACACCAGCTGTCCCTCAGAATGTCGAAAGACACCTGCAGCTTGTCCTTTTTCCACTGTCGTTCAGCCCTCCTGCACTCTCGTCTGGCTTCACGAGTGCTGTCGTTCAACCAGGGCTCAGGTTTAGGTTTGGAGCGCCTGGTTTATAATGGAGCGACGGCATCAAGGATCTCCAGACAGGTGGAGTCAAACCTGGTTAATTCCTCCGTGTTAACACACACGGGGCTAGCTGAGCTAGTTACAGTAGCGCTAGTAAAAGCGGACGAGAAAAGCACAGCAGTGGAAGGGCTAAACATACGGCATCGGCGGGCCGGTGCAGATGGCTTGTCAATACAGCATGGGAGAGCTACATCAAATAAAACGGGCATGTGGTCAGAGAAAAAAGCATCACAGATTTCAACATTAGAAACGGGTAGACCATATGATAGGACAAGATCCAGTGTGTGCCCGTGTTCTTGTGTGGGACCAGACACAGACTGCACAAGATCGAATGAGTCAATAAGATTTAAAAAGTCTCTAGCCAACGGCTTAGAAGGACAGCACACATGTATGTTCATGTCATGATTAAGACGCAGTCATATTTAGGCATAATTTCAGCCAACATATCAGAGAAGTCAGTGATGAAGTGCTTATTGTATTTTGGGGGTCGGTAAATCACCGTGCACAGAACAGTTCAAACATGTTCAGCTCAAAGCTGGAGAATGAGACCGATGACAATTGTTTACAGTCAAAGTTTTGCTTGAACACTGTTGCAATTCCCCCTCCTCGGCCAGTCGTCCGTGGAGCGCTAAAATACGTGCACGCAGGTGGCAAAAGTTCAGAAAAAGAGCTTGACTCACCAACGCTCTGCCAAGTCTCTGTGATGCACAGGAAATCCAAGTTGCGGGTGGTGAAGAAGTCGTTCAAGATAAAAGTCTTATTTGCTAGCGATCTAGCGTTTACCAGGGCTATACTGGCGGGAGCTGGGACCGGCCGAGCCGTCCGAGGTGCCCGGGCCAGAGGCCTGAGGCTGCGGGGGTTTACCACTCCTCTGTGGAGTCGGGGAGAACAGAGGCGGCTGCGCGTATGAAACTCCTCATCCCCGCCGGTGATGACAGGTACCAGCCAGGTGCCGACAGGCTCTAATCAAAATATCAGTCAAATTCCATTTAGTATGTATTCCGCTCTGATCCATTTGAAGTATAGGGACGACGTAGAGAAGATCACCACGAGACATCCACTACCACAGAGTGTTACACTTGGTGTGTTTCCTCCGCTTCCTGATCTAAAATGTAATTTGTCTTTCGCCAGTCAGCTGCATCACCATGTTCCAAAAATCCCTGAACTGGTCCCAATCTAAATCCGACGCATAGTTGTAGTGACGGAACTCCCAGAAGTACTGTAGGTCTTCCTCGGGCATCGTAACATTCAGCTGTTCGGTGTACACCGTGTAAAGTTCCTTGATAGGGAACGTCTTCGGCCAGGATGAAATCGCATTAGCGTCGAAGACTCGCCTCAGCGCGGCCCTGTCGCTCACGACCCATTCTCCTGTAGCTGTCTGGCCTATTTGTGGGCGGTCCATTGGGTTCTCCGGGTACACTGCTTTATCCATGTTTCAAATAGTGTAGGGTGAAACGGGAGAGAGAGCAGAGGGAGACATTCGGCAAATGACGGCGAGTCCGGGAATCGAACTCGGAGTCAACCAGATCCGTGACGCAGCACGGAGTCCCGCGACGCAGCGCGGTAACATGGTGTGCTACTGGAGCACCCTGTACCGTAGTTCTACCGGGTTAATACAAACATGCAGCTGTACGGTGTACACCCTGTAAAGGTCCCTGATAGCAAACCTCTGCGGAATGGCTTGACTCAAATTTTTGTCGAAGACTCGCCTCAGCGAGTCCTGGACGACAGCGTGTCAACCAAGGCTGTACAGAATAAGGGCTTTACAGTGATAAATACACTGGACGGTGAAGCTGAAACGAAGAGAAACACTGATATAGCACAGAGAGACTCTGGGTCACAAATCTTAAATTAACTAGAAAACCTGTATGGGAGAGCTATAGCCCTGCACACAGTAGAATTAAGTTATTTCGTACAGAACAGGAAGCAGATGAAAGCATTAGAGCATTTAGCCTATTCCTGAGGGAATTGTTTGCAGACTGGAAAAACACAGAAATAGGAGAAGAGGAGGGTGATAAAATCCTAAAAGAACAGTTTGTAGTGGGGCTAAAAGCAGGCCCTAGAAGTCACATGTCTATTATGATGCACACCCACCATATCCTTTGCTGATATTCTAGAAGAAGCCACAGCACTAGAAAGGAAGAGTTTTTTTTTTCCAGTTATTTTATTTACATAGAAATACAGTATAAAGTGTTATAATGTCAAAAATAAAACCTTTGTACAAAATCTTGATTGTTGTCAAACAACCAAGTCATGAATCGTATCGACAACTATTTACAACAACAACAAAAAATCCCATAGGTTGACGACTAACTGTTGAATGGCACAAAATAAAATCACATTGCTGTAGAATTCTGAACACAAACTTTGTAGGCACTTGGTTTGCAGTAGCTGTAGGTGAACTGCTATAGTCTGCTGTACAAATATATACTTGCTGCTGTACAAATGGAGCACTCATAGAACTGGAATGGATAGAAAGTAAAGTCGATGCTAGTATGGGGATATCGGGCCGATACCAGGCTGACTGCTTACACTGTTAAATACAGCCCCAACCGGCGCATGCGCAGATTGCCCAGGGAGTGTGTGTGGACAATCCAGAGAGACTACTCGGGCAATCTGTGCATGCGCATGGGGAGTAGGTGCGGAAAAGTGACTATAGCTCAGTGCCGATCGACTTGGGATTGGTCTCTCTGTGTTCAGGAGACTCGGGCATAAAAAAGTATACTGGCTCATGTCTCCAGCACCCCCACAGCTGTAGCTACAACCACTTATGTCAAGGCTCTAAATCAACATTCATTCATTTCTCCCCCCACGCTCTCCCATGAGCTGAAAATACCGGAAGTGTTGCAGTGGTCTATAATCCTACGGGTGTTGTAGTTCCTACTGGTATTGTGGTTCTGGGTATTGTAGTTTATTTAGCAGTGATGGCCTCCAGGGTGTCAGTTCTCTTCATGATGTTGGGTACGAAGAGGAGGCCTGAGGCTCTCTCAATGGTTTCTATGGGAACCAGAAAGTCCTCCAGGGGTGTATTCTCATCAACAGGAGCGTTTGGCATGACATAGGACCTTAGCTCCACCCGCCCTTTATTGACATGGATTATATTTTTTGAATCGTGCATTGTGCTCGGACACTCCAATATTACCACCTAGACAGAAGAACGGAAGGATTAAGGAAGGAATTTAAAAAAATATTCTCCACATCACAAAAAAGGTTCTGGAAAGCGCTCAGTTCTCAGATTATCACAAGTCCAATTCTGTTG
This sequence comes from Notolepis coatsorum, assembly GCF_963971535.1. NCBI lineage: Eukaryota > Metazoa > Chordata > Actinopteri > Aulopiformes > Paralepididae > Notolepis > Notolepis coatsorum. The sequence continues at coordinate 126,027,134 of NC_140173.1, forward strand.
CAGCTATAGTACATTAATTGATCATCAGCTAACTGATTTGTACAGATAATTACTTGTTATTCATAAGTATATATTTGGTATCTGAGAACTGTGCGCTTCCCAGAACACAAAGGAGATGGAAAAACAGTAAAAGAGTAAAACCTTTGACAGATCTATGCTAGGTTTAGGGGTGTGCACAGATTACTGATCAGCCGGCTAACTTCTTATTTTAAATTAATTAGATATTCAGAACAATTTAATGGTTACTAATTAGCATATTAGGATTATTTTGTATCTTTTTATTGGGTGAATGTGTACTTAAATGTGTTTTTAAATAAGGTGAACAAATGGTTAATACATCCCTTTTTGAATAATATCTGTTCTGTTTACATAATGCTTTTAGATTTGCGGGGGTGGGGTCGTGTGTCGAAGGCCAACATACCCATCCTTATGATAACGGTTAAAAAGCCTAATCTAAAAATCAAACCAGTTTTCAACTGATAGTCGGCCCTCCAAATAACCGCTATCCACATTATTGTACAAGTTTTGGAGCAGGTGTAAAACCAAAACCACACCCATAACACATTCCCTGCCACGCTTATATCCATCAATGTTTGATCACTGCCACCAGTCTAAGCCTATGGAGATGTTTACCTTCTTTGCAGGGCTATAACTTTTTAAATTGTATTGCTAAATTGACATTACTATGGCCCATTCAACATCGATTATGTATCGTTCAGGATGTAGGAACGTTTTACTTTTTCATTCATATTCATACGAAAATACCGTCTAGAATATAAATATGTTTTTATCGTTTTCTGCAGTAATTCCTAGAACGTGAGATATAGGCATAAACGCATATATAGATGATCAAATGCCGTTTGTTGGCGATACACGCTATATTAAAAATTTCAACTGTACATGATCCTAAACGTTATGACTTATCATGCGCGGATGAACGGGGGGGGGGTCGTTTATAATTCCGTGATAGTCCAGGACCCATTCTTGGTTGAATGACCGGCCGCCTAGGTGGCGGACGGCGTCCAGTGGGTTCGCTGGGTTCGCTGGGTTGTTCATGTTTCAAATAGTAATGCTGAAGTGAATCGCCTGGGCACAGGACACTCGAGTTACCTAACGTCTTCTCTCTTTTTCCCTCTCACGGTCCTTGGACATCCGAAAATATTGGAAATGCTTCTCCGGGTAAATGGCTCTCATTTGCTTTATCAGCAAATTAAATTCGCCCTCCTCCTAGCCTACTGACGTTGAGCGGTCTCACGCTCCATCGTCCGCGTCTTCGACACACTCTCTCTCTCCTGGCAATTAAAATAAGCAGCTCTTCCTCCTCGTCGTCAATAGCCTGTTGCTGTAACAGATGTATTTGCATCTGCACATTAACGTCCATGTTGAAATGTTCTTCCCGTGAAATGTTACCTAAACTATAAAAACGAATCTAAAATAATTAACTAACTAAGTTAACTAACAAACAAACTTAACTAAAGTAGATATAACTATATTACACTATATACAAGAACACAAGCGAAAACAAACATAAACAGGGCTATTAATTTATTATACTAACGATGTATGGTTGAGAAGGGAAATCCGTTTGTAATTGCTAGTGCGCACCTTCGGCTGCCCAAAGTATTCAGGCGGGCTGGGCGCGTGCGTGCCGCACATCCGGGGTACAATGTTTCATCATAGGCTGCGCGTTGATTTTGCAGAAGCATAAAGGTAGAGTGTCTGCAACACTGTTGCTTTGTCGATGTTGTGGTGCAGTTGCTTTGAAATTGCTGTAGCATGTAGAGGCCTTGAGGTGGATACGTGCAACAAAGCAAGATTCAAGTTATTCTGCAAAGGCCATCCACAAGACTCTGCCACCAACCTCGGATGCAGTGAAGTTCCACATCATAATATAATAATATAATGCAGGACCTGTTGCAGAGGTCTTTATTCGGCGACACTCAATGTTTTTAGTGGTACACACAGCGGTTAGTTTAGCACACACACCGGAACACACACGCATGCATTGTCTCTTTAGGATCGCAGATGCGATTTGTCTCTGCGATTAACCCATCCTGTCGTCCTTCCCCCCCCAGGGCAGCCGGGAGCAGACAGGCGTCAACGTGAGCCACGCCAGGGGACCAATCCAAGTGCTCCTGTCCGTCTTCGTCAAGGACGCCACAGCGTTAGCGATCTGTTGTGCATGTTTTTCCATTGGGTTTATCTTATCGGGGGGAAACCCTTGCGAGCACGGGGAGAACATGCAAACTGATGTAACACTGTTTTTGTATAGACCCTATTCTGTCTTACCATGAAATCATTATGATCACATTCGATATTATTAAACTTTATATTCACATTTTCCCATATTGATCCTACCACGAACCCCGGAAACACTTTCTCCCACACCTGTTCCGATGCTGGCACCCTTCTTTCTTTTGTTACAAAAAATCTATAAATATCTTTACTCCTCACACTTCCCAAACCCTTCTGCTCATCCCCCTGTCCTACCCTTAATTCTGGAAGACTACAGCTCCTATTCCCCACACACTCTCTCTCTATCTCTCTCCATTCCTTCGGCAATCCAGTTTTAATTTTTTTTAAATTTGACACGACAGTTGCAAACCTATATTCATCATCTACCTCGATTACATTGTCATAAATGGCCTGCACCGGGAGAAAACCTGGCACATACTCATATACAAAATCCTTTATCTGTGTCATCCCTGCTCTCAGGAAGATTTTACTATACAATACATTGTTATTGTGGCATATCCTGGGGTTCAGGAATACTGGCTGATTTAAAACCATATCCAGTCCCACACAATCATATACAATGTTAGGCAGGTACTCTGCCCATGCCTGTAATACCTCCCTATACATCTCCGGTATATTTTCCGTCATTAAAGGCTTAAAGTCCATAAATAAGCTATTGTCACCACACCTACCTACCTTCTCTAGGCTCTCTTTAAAGAAACACTTCCATCCGTATTTGGTCTCATCGTAAATATTTCTGTACACATTTCAATCTTACAGTTTTCTTCCTTACCTTTATGTCTATTAAATTCAAACCACCCTCATTACACTTACCTATTAAGACTTTGTGGGCGATTTTTGGTGACTTCCCCCACCACAGAAAATCCGCCACAACCCTATTAATCTCATTTTCTATTGCCTCTGGCATATCCAACACATATGTCAGTTTAGACATCAATAAGCTATTTATCACCACAACCTTACCCTTCAATTTTAGTGTGCGTTGTTTCCAAAATTGGAGCACCTGTTTAATCTTATTAATTATACCTACCCACGTTAAATCCCTCTCCTCTTTCTCCTCTATCCCTATCCACACACCCAATATCTTTATGTGCCCCTCTGCTTTTTTCAGCGGAACCACACAATCACTCATTTTTACTTTACCTACACACAATAACTCAGTCTTATCAACATTAATTTTGGCTCCAGATGCCTTACCATATACCTCTAAGCACTCCATAATTCTATTTATGCTCTCCATGTCTCTCACCGTAAAGGTAGTGTCGTCCGCATATTGGTGGATCAAAGAACAATATGGTAGTTTTAACATGAGAGGAACAGGTGTAGTAAAGAACAATATGGTAGTTTTAACATGAGAGGAACAGGTGTAGTAAAGAACACTATGGTAGTTTTAACATGAGAGGAACAGGTGTAGTAAAGAACAATATGGTAGTTTTAACATGAGAGGAACAGGTGTAGTAAAGAACACTATGGTAGTTTTAACATGAGAGGAACAGGTGTAGTAAAGAACAATATGGTAGTTTTAACATGAGAGGAACAGGTGTAGTAAAGAACACTATGGTAGTTTTAACATGAGAGGAACAGGTGTAGTAAAGAACACTATGGTAGTTTTAACATGAGAGGAACAGGTGTAGTAAAGAACAATATGGTAGTTTCAACATGAGAGGCACAGGTGTAGTAAAGAACACTGGTCGTTTTGACATGAGAGGAACAGGTGTAGTATCCTGGATCAGTCCCCCTCGCACCGGCCGCTCCCCCCGTCCAAAGGCACCATAACTGCTTTAAAGCGCCATTCGTAGTTCCCTTGTATCAGCCATGTGTACTCATATTTGCATGGCATGATTTAAACGCACCATTCGTAGTTCCCTTGTACCCATGGTACAATCTTTAAGACAAGCATACGCTACTGGCGGGATTAACCAGTTAGCCTCCATCCGAGATGGGCCCACGCGGAACCCAGCTCACAGCACCCGGGGACGCCGTGAGACGTGACCCGAGAAGCGAGGCGCTCCCTGGACCGGCAGCGTGCCCAGTATCACACCTGCACTGTTATCACTGCACAAACAACCCTGCTGCCTGTCGCACTGTCCACAGATGTACGGAGTACGGTTCTTGGAATATGTGTTTCCTTTGGCCGGGGGCCAGAGTATTCGGACTACCAGGTCAGACGGGCCGACTTAATCTCGCTGTACGAGGGCTGGCTGGGGAGGACGAATGGCACCGCGCCACTCGTACAAATGGCCCGCGCCACTCGTGAGTTTCCCCGACCATAGAGGCGAACCCGCAGGCGGTAGCAACCTTCCGGCGTATTAGGCCGGAGGCCCTACCAAGGCAGGTCACGTTTTCCATTCGGTCTAAATGTTAGGACTGGAGCCAGTGTTGAATGCGCAGGCCATGCACCACGCGCCCATCGACCACGTTGTTCCGCAGCTCCATCTCCTTTTGTCGCTGCATGAGGATGTCCAACTGCCTGGCGGTCTCCACGAGGTTCATCTCCGACCTGCTTGGTCTGTAGAGAGTAGAGGACGACTACAGTGATTCAGTCATTGTTTCCTTGTTCCTAATGGATAACTGTTACATTCTAGTCCAGTAGTCTGTTCATTGCCAATGCATATATACTTGCATGCTGTATACTCCATTCCATATACTATAAAACCTCAAATAAAAGCAAGAGTCCCAAATAGACACCTGTCCAAAATAAAGGCAGGTCTCAATTAGAAGCCCGGTCTACATTCATTCATCATCTGGTTGCCATTGATGCTGCAAAGCATGTTATGTGGCTTCACCTTCTGAGCCACTGTCTCCACCAGTGTTGGGACTAACGCGTTACAGTAACACGGTTACTTTTGGCAGTAACTAGTACTCCAACGCATTAAATTCACTAACGCAGTTACCGTTACTGAATGGTTCGTTACTGCGTTATTTTTTAGGCGACTGCCTTGCTATACGTCTCAAGACATGACCTGACAAACCACTGTTTAAGTATCGGTGCATCCTTACTTCATTCATAATATAAATATGAATCAAATGATCTTAAATTAGCTTACCACCCTGGCAAATAGGAACCCCAACTAATATCTTAAAAAAAAAAAAAAAAAAAAAACGTGCTTGTCACCTTTGCTATATAAAATGACTTACTTCCTGACTAGGGTATTGAAATCTCTACCCGGGCATGGTCTCAAATAACACAACTCAATACTCACACTAGACGGTATATAAATAATCTTATGAATACACATTTCAACCCTCTTGTATACCGTTACCTACTGTTTAATACAATACAAAGCAAAGCACTGTACCAGCCATAGTAACAGCACAATATATTGCAGTGAGTGAGGAAACCGCAAAGTGTCTTTATTTTGACCCAATGTCCGAGGACAACCAGGCATACTTAAAAAAAAACACGGCAAAATTCTTAATTTTCCATAACTTTATTTATACTTTATAATTTATATATAACAAATTGATACAGATAATACAGGTTAAAATCGCAAAGTTGTAATATCCAGTCTATAGTTTGGAAAGTGCAATGTTTATAATCCCAGCACTGTTTGCATGTGGCAATCTGAATGCAATCTGACGTGATTGCATTCGCAGGTAAATAAATACAATGCAACAATAGACCATATTACAACTGAAACAAAACATTAAATATATACAAATATCTTTATTTAAACAATTTTAAAAGACGACGGACAGAGACAGAGACATACAGAATAAATACTGTAACTGAGGGGTACAATTCCCTGACTGTATTGATAAGTATGGTATCATTAAACCACTACCGTCTATGTACTTTGAATACTGGCCACACAGTACATGATATAGATATGATGAACACTTTCCCACCTGATGAAACGAAGTCCACACAAATGTATAAATCGAATATTTTATATAGCAAAGGGTATATACAACGTTCACTTAATGACATTTATGATTTGAATGCACTTGTAAGGCAAATGAGTATTCGTAGGCAAATCAACATTGAATGTCCAATCTCTGGTTACGCAGGGAGCAAGTATACAACCTGGTTCTTTAGGGAACTATAGCGATGGTACTTAAATGATTATAGCTGGATACACTAAAGGGGGGTCCCGCAGTAGGGAGGGGGGGGGTTAGGAGAGCCGCTGGCGATATCCCATCTGGCCGACGATTTCTTGGGAGAATTCAGAGTGCTGAACACGGTGCCCACAGAACCTCGGTCCGCAGATGAATACAGCTGGGCCCTCTTGTAGACGGTCGCTGCCGGTCCACAACGAAGAGACGTGAGGCGACCTCACTCGGGGTAGAGCGCCGTCTCACCTGGACTCCTCTCGGGGGGGTAGTTCCAACACTCAGCAGTGTTGGCCGTTATCCATGGCATAATCAAAGCACCCAAAGCACGTAGATAATCCAAGCCGTGTAGGGCTCGCCGTCGTCCGGGTAAAGTAATCCAATGTACAGGTCCACTCGTCCTGGCCCAGAGCTCCTCGGATGCAAGCACCACACGTGGTCTGCCCAGCCTGGTTAAGACTCTAGATAACGCCAGGAACGATGGGGGTACTGCTCACTTTATAACTCTAACCGAACGATGCACCATACATAAGACTATTATTAACTTAATAGAAATACGTCCCACTCGACGGTATAGTGCCAAACTATGACAATTCAACTATTAATCCACACTATGTCTCAATGCCTATTCTGAGGCCAAGTAGGCCATACTGCACCACACGTGCGTCGTGGGTGAGGCTTCACGTCTGTTACTAGGTTGGAGGGTAAAGGACTAATGGACTAAAAGAAAGTTCTACTTTACTTGCGCCATATATATATGCGCTGTGAACAAATAGTACCATTCGTATTTCGCCAGACGTATTCCTACGCGGAACCGGGCTTGTAACGACATGTTCGTCGGCACGATTGAACTTGAACCAAGGGGCTTGGCTGCTGGCGCCAGGTTCTTGTCCAATGGTAGAATGAAACTATTATGGGCTGTTAGTAGACTAAAGGGATATTCAGTGTATATGTACAAGGAATATACAGGGGATATCAAACGATATACAAATACTATTAAATATATATCCATAAATAAATATATATATTCGGTTTAATCTGATCCTTCACAACAAATACAATGCAACAATAGACCATATTACAACTGAAACAAAACATTAAATATATACAAATATCTTTATTTAAACAATTTTAAAAGACGACGGACAGAGACAGAGACATACAGAATAAATACAATGCAACAATAGACCATATTACAACTGAAACAAAACATATTAAACAATTTTAAAAGACGACGGACAGAGACAGACATACAGAATAAATACAATGCAACAATAGACCATATTACAACTGAAACAAAACATTAAACAATTTTAAAAGACGACGGACAGAGAGACATACAGAAACAAGAGTGGGAGAGAGAGAGACACAGAGAGCCTCTTTGAGTGGTCTTTTACAGCCGACTCTGTAGGAAGAGAAACACCAGACAACAGACAGAGAGCCTTCAGTGGTCTTTTACAGCTGACTCTGTAGGAAGAGAAACACCAGACAACAGACAGAGAGCCTTCAGTGGTCTTTTACAGCTGACTCTGTAGGAAGAGAAACACCAGACAACAGACAGAGAGCCTTCAGTGGTCTTTTACAGCCGACTCTGTAGGAAGAGAAACACCAGACAACAGACAGAGAGCCTTCAGTGGTCTTTTACAGCCGACTCTGTAGGAAGAGAAACACCAGACAACAGACAGAGAGCCTTCAGTGGTCTTTTACAGCCGACTCTGTAGGAAGAGAAACACCAGACAACAGACAGAGAGCCTTCAGTGGTCTTTTACAGCCGACTCTGTAGGAAGAGAAACACCAGACAACACAGACAGAGAGCCTTCAGTGGTCTTTTACAGCCGACTCTGTAGGAAGAGAACCACCAGACATTATTATTCGAGCTGGGTACAAATAAATTATATATATGCACACACACTCACTCTAATTTCAAAATTGAGGACGAGCACTTCATTGAGTGCCTTCACTCCATTCGCTAGTGGACCAGGAAATTACTGTTTAAATGGCTAATCGAACAAATTGATTCTACTGTCGGAATTCATACAGGAATTGTCACATCAGTAAAGAAGACGGGCATAGAAATAACTTTGTTGTCAACGATTTTATTGAGGAACATGACAAGAATCTCTTCATTTATTTGAAACAATATTTAACCGTATGGTTTCGAACCTTTCTAGCAAATAAATAAAACGTTATTAAATTGCCTATTCATTCCATTGCTCTTGACCGTCGATCCCGTCGACACCCAGGAGGAGCAGGAGGCGTCCTGCAGCCGACCCCCTTCGGCGCGCAGGGGGCAGAGGGTCCACCCGGTCCTTACGGAGGCCGTGATGTCTAATCAGGAGACCACCGTCACCCTCCTGAGCGACATGAAAAGGAGAAATAAAGACCGTAACCACTTTTGGCGTTGGTGTCATTATTATAATTATTAGCTGGATGAATGCCTTTTTTCGTTCCGTTCTTTTAAAGTTTGATTGATACCCTGCATGCACGGTAAACTGAGTGTCATCTGGTCACTTTTAAACTGTCAGCTACTTTTATTCAACTAAAACTGTAAAATGCAATTCAAAAATGGTTCCAATTCATTAATCAGCTCAATTCGATTTCAAACGACAGTATTTTCTTTTTATGTACAGGTTACTAATGATTATTTAATTAATATGAATTAACCCATATCTCAGTTCTTACAGTGCATGGGGTAGACTTACTTAAAACTGCTCTATGATCCTAGCTCTTGTCAGCATTCCAGTGGCGTTTGGAGGTGGCTGTTCCATGTCTGGCATGGGGTCGTCAGGTATTTCTGGGTCTAGCAGCGGGATGCCATGCCTGATGGCCATGTTATGGAGCACACTGCAGGCCACGATGATGTTGCAAACCTTTTCAGGCCGGTACTGCAGTGTGCCCCCCGTGCCAGACAGGCAGCGCCACCGACCCTTCAGGAGACCAATTGCACGCTCCACGGTGACTCTTGTGCGTGCGTGCGCCCGGTTGCCTATTGCTTAATGACAGCCCTGCAGTGCTGCTTTTGCTTCCCCGTTTTCCCTGATTGGCTGCGCCATGCCCCGCGGCAGGCGCGGCAACCGCAGAGCGGAGCGGCAGAGCGCGAGCGGAATTATGCAACCGCCCTAGTAATCCGCCATGATTTTCATTCGGCGCTTCAGCTCACCTGGCAGAGCAGCGGTCCTGCGGTCCGTTGTTGACGAGTTCGAATCCCATAATTTTTTTTTTTTAACGTGATTTTTTTTTTTTACGTGCATTCTTTCGCCGGTTAAGGTTAGGCATGGTTGATTGATTGATTGAAAACTTTATTAACAGATTGCAGAATGGGTACAATACAGTACAGCTCAATACACACAATTGTTAAGGGGATGCAGACCAGAGAAAGACTTTCGTCTTGTTTACATCAGGGTCCCCCATTTTCAATTCATCAGGATCGATCGCTCCCTGTTATCCCCCACATACATACACCACCCCACACACACAGTATGTTTTATAAACCATAAACTGTGTAGTTATTATCTGTGATTAGACATTTCACTGTACAACTCAAATGATGATCTATTATCAGATTAGCACAAGTAAAAACAAAAGAAAACTCTAACTGAGAAATGCTGTCATTTATTTTACAACAATATGTCATCAAAATATCAGTCAAATTCCATTTAGTATGTATTCCGCTCTGATCCATTTGAAGTATAGGGACGACGTAGAGAAGATCACCACGAGACATCCACTACCACAGAGTGTTTCACTTTCTCCTCGCTTTGCGATGCCGATGGATGGGATGAGGAAAACACAATGGTGTGTTTCCTCCGCTTCCTGATCTAAAATGTAATTTGTCTTTCGCCAGTCAGCTGCATCACCATGTTCCAAAAATCCCTGAACTGGTCCCAATCTAAATCCGACGCATAGTTGTAGTGACGGAACTCCCAGAAGTACTTTAGGTCTTCCTCGAGCATCACAACATTCAGCTGTTTGGTGTACACCTTGTAAAGTTCCTTGATAGGGAACGTCTTCGGCCTGGATGGAATCGCATTATCGTTGAAGACTCGCCTCAGCGCGTCCCTGTCGCTCACGACCCATTCTCCTGTAGCTGTCTGGCCTATTCGTGGGCGGTCCATTGGGTTCTCCGGGTACACTGCTTTATCCATGTTTCAAATAGTAAGGTTAAGGTTAGGCATTGTTTCGGAGTTGGTTAAGGTTAGAACGTTTAAGTTTAGGCGCTGTTAAGGAGCTGGTTAAGGTTAGAGTTTGTCTTAGAGAATGGCAATATTCTTTCTATGGTTAAGGTTAGGCATGGTTATGGTTAAGGTTAGGCATTGTTTCGGAGTTGGTTAAGGTTAGAACGGTTAAGTTTAGGCGCTGTTAAGGAGCTGGTTAAGGTTAGAGTTTGTCTTAGAGACAGCCTATTTCCGCACTGCCGCTCTCCCGCGTTGCCGCGGTCACATGGTCAAATTGTCACATTCTTGCACTGCAGGGCTGTTATTAAGCAACACGCCGCCCGGTTATAGGTGCGCTCCTGTTGGGTGGTGGGGTTGGTCAGCGGCGTCATCAGCCATGGCTTCAGTGGATAGCCACGATCCCCTGCATTAAAAGAGATCTACTTTAATTACAGATACCAGTAATAACATTACAATTTAATTAAATATAGGCCTAAATGTGTAACACTCACCAATAAGCCACCCGTCTTCAACAACCCCAGCCTGGAGACGAATGCCACCAGAGCTGTTCTGCACCACAAACGAGTCGTGCGTTCCTCCTGGCCACCGGGCAACGACATTTAGGAGTGCCAAACGGGCATCGCAGATCACTTGGACATTTACCGAGTGGAACCGCTTCCTGTTAACATAATTGAATTCATTTTGTGATGGTGTTTTGATGGCTATGTGTGTGCAGTCTATTGCTCCAATTATGTTGGGGAAACCGGCGATGGCGTGGAAAGCCCTCTTGACCTCGACCTGCTGTGCGTGTGTGTATGGGAATTTGATGTAGTCTGGGATTAGGGACATGATGGCATCCAACACTGTGGGCATGATCCTGCTGAGTGAGGGTTGGGAGATGCCAGAGCGATCTGCGATCTCCCGCTGAAACGTCCCGGTGGCCAAGAATCCCAGGGTGGAGAGGACTTGGATGTGGACGGGGATTGTGCGCCTTGTTTGGCGCTCCAATACGGGTCCCAGATTCTGGCACAGGTCGAGCAGGATTTGCCTGGGGAAGCAGAATCTGCTCATGAGCCACTCTGTGCTCTCGGCAAACAGGTCTGCCCTGTCCCTGAAGACGCGCTCCCTGCGGAGCGCACCATGTCCCACAGGGGTAAGGAAAACAAAAGGCCAAACACAAAATTACAATTACAGAGAGAACACCATACAAGGGACAAATAAAACAATTACAAAGGGAACGAGACTAAAGACAGAACACAGTTAAAACACACAGGAGACAATACAAACGCCAAGAGTACAAGAATGTCCAAAGGTGGGGGCTGGTGAAGAGTAGAGGAGAAAAGTCCTCGCAAGGGTGGGGGCTGTTGAGGAGAGGAGACAGGGAAAAAAGGTCCAGGGACAGGCGAACCCTCACACTAATCACACACACATGGAAAGGGAAACATTCCAGAACCCATAAATCAACGTCACAGAATTGTCCCAGTAATGAAAGCTAACTAGCCGCATGTGGCGGTCCTCTCGTTCACCCTTGCAGATCCCTCCCCTTCCGGCCCCTCTTCCAATGGCTTGCTCCTGCCTCCTCTGCCACGTGTCCTTCCCCTCCCTGGCACTCTAGCGAGAGAGAGAGAGCGAGAGGGCGGGGCCGGCCGGCCATAGATTGATGGGGGGGCTGGGCCTGGGCCTCTCTGGAGTTGGTGCAGATAGCCTTCCCTCAAAAGGCTTGAAAGGCAATATCTGCGGTTCTCTCAGATTCATGTGTGTTGCCAGTCCATGTGCAAAGTCATATATCACAATGTTTGGCATGCGTTTCCAAGAGAGGAGAAGATCTGTGAAGTCACTTGGGCTTTCCGCTCGAATGTTACATTTAATACTGTATATACGATGACACATAATCACAGCGTAACCACCTGAAATATATAAAAGAAAATTCAACAGTTTTTAAAAAGATAAGATAGTGTGTTTTCACCCTCAGAGATAATATTAATCAGAAGAAAATCAGTAATAGTAGCTTGGACATGTATGGTGTTAAATTTTTTAAACATACCTGACACAGCCCAGATCTTTTGGAACACCTTGTCGTATGCCTCCCTCGACTTCATTTCACCAGACAATCTGGAGGAGATCAGTGCGTGATCCAGATGAATCCAGCCCACACTCCCTACATAATGTGCCAATCACTTCAACCTACAAAATAAAATATGTTCATATGTATGGAGAGCTGCGTGTTTTAAAGTGGAATCATCGCGTTAATTCACTCTTAAAAGGGAAAATAAATTAATTCACTCCTAAAAGGAAAACCAAATTATTTTTACCTTCTGCTTATACCGTTCTTCTGTCAGCCGGTCTTCTGAGACTGTTAGTTCCTGCACCTCAGCTGGTTTTGCTGGACGGACTTTTAGAAATTCTGTATTAATTACTTTGTTACAGCCTCGTGTGTTTTCTCCTATCCAAGGTGCCCAATAGTGGAAAGTTGGTGGAACATAGAATGGATTGTTTTGTTGACCTTTATAAAAGGACAAGAAGAACGTCAATACATTCAAGAGTTGTAAGTGAAGTGACATCTTGATAAATATACCACAACATGTATCTATCTCCATGTGGTTGTCACATTTGTAATTGGAAAAGGTCCAGAAAGTGCTCATTAGTATTGTCTTGCATTACTTGTTACAAATCCTCGGCCGATCCTTTCCATTGAAAGTGCCTCCCAAAAAAGTTGTATGTCGACCTCTCCATTGAAGTTCTCAGGAGGTTGTGGAAGGTCACTCACTAAACAAATGAGGAGGAAATATTGTAAATTCTGAGAGTAATCCCGGTCTGCAATTCACATAAATCTGTCTATTCCATGAAAGCATTCTTACCTGACAAATGGAACGCGCCCTTCTTATGGAGGTCCATGATTACTGCAGGTGGATGATCACCACAGTTTATGCAGGAATATTCATAAGCATGTGCTGTGAGGGCTTCAAAGTGGAGATACCCGTGAAGCACTGTATCAGCAGAGGGGTACTGTACACCTGTGGTCAACTGCAAATATTCGACCACATATGTTGCCGGCGGGACAAAACCTCATAACTCCATTTTTCATTTATTTTTTATAAATCAACTCCGTAGATCATCCTCCATATGTGTGTGTGGGTTTTACACACTGCCTCTTCTGCCTCTGCCTCTTCTAGGGGTCAACCTGCTGCAGCCAAAGGAAATACTCTTCTACCGCCATTTGTGCCACCACTGCTCTGCGGATCCGGAGGAACTCGATGAAGGAGAACATTTGTGCCACCACTGCTCTGCGGATCCGGAGGAACTCGATGAAGGAGAACATTTGTGCCACCACTGCTCTGCTGATCCGGAGGAACTCCATGAAGGAGAACATTTGTGCCACCACTGCTCTGCACATGTTGAAAGGCGGTGATACTGTTGATGATATTGATGAGTTGATTGCGGTTCCGTGGAATTCCAAGGTCCTGCAACATCAGCCCCAGATTATTGAATGAAGCCATATTGATGTTATTAACATCACGGCAGGTTGATCGTCGGTTGAAGACTTGTCTCAGATAATAGATTATGTTCTGCAACTGGTTATTAGCCATGTTAGCTTATTAAGTTAATTAAGGCTCGGCGACGATGGTGGCGAACTGGCGAAGATGGTGCTGATAATGTCCATAACTACATTTTTAACGGCATTAATATTTGTAACAGCAATTTCTTTTTTTACTTTGTTAGTTTATGTACACTGACTTACTGGAAAGTCAAGCGTGTTGGGTGGTTTAATCTTCCATGTAGGAACTACGAACACATCCTCTATATATATGTCTTTGCCCTAGGGAATAAATAACATTGAAAGACAAATGGTATAACAATGCATAAACAATTGCATTATGTTTCATTTCTGCTATAGTATTTTGTATAGATTTACTTACACGTAGCCAAGCTACTTCTTTAATGATTGCCATGCAGGCATTCCCGATCTGCAAGAAACAAAAATCAGCGAAAAAGCTTAAAAGCAAATATGCTTTCAAGCCCTTCCTTGTGTTCACCTATTACCCAATACTCACAGCTGAATCAACGTCTCTTCGCAATCCCAGGCTGCAGAATTCTTCACGCATCAGACATATGAGTCCTTCTTTGACAATATATTCTGTGCCTGGCCGTGTCTTGTCCAGCACGTAATCGAGCTGTGAATAACAGTTATTAATTATAATCAGTTACCCATTGATTTATTTGTATACTGTACACTTTGAATAAGAATTTATATTTGGATTGATTAGCTTACCAGTTGGTCCTGGGTAGGATTCCATTCCTCTTCCCAGAACTTTCATTCAAATGGAAGTAAACTTCCACTTAACTTAAACTTAACTTAATTTCAAAGTTTTAAAAGCACTCAGAGTGATTCTTGCTGTTGTGGATGAAAAAAAAGTCAGAATGTTTCCTTTCAAAAGAGACCAGACTCAGGCATGTGCTATAAGTATAAAGTATAATAAATTGCAGATTACTTTGGGTATGTAATTTTTAGGCGTTTTCTGACAAATGTGCCCATCAGTTAAGTAGTTTAAAGGAAGGAGAGGCACAGAGGCGTTTGCATCACAAAAAAAACCCAATGTAATTAACCCACACTGTAAAAACATACAACAAAGAGCTGACAATGACAAAAGAGCTGAGTATTCTGTTAGAGGAAAGTGATCACAGCGGAACGTTAAATCAAAAACATTAGACTGAACTCTCACACACACACACAGAGGGAGAGAGAGATTGCATATTTAATTATTATTTTTATTTTATTATATTATTTTCTATTCAATAGAGGCATCGCACAGAATGTTTGTGTAGTTCTCCTTCCAACATGGCTGCCTGTAACATAGCAACCATTGTTTTGTACACGGCAACGGAAGAGACAACAGTTGCTATGTGTTGATAATATATATATGAGAAATATATCAACAGAAACAGAAACATTTGGGGTTTTATTACTGGAACAAGTCAGTGTTGTAAACAAGTCAGTGTTGTGTTACAGGCAGCCATGTTGTACCCACTGCGTTACAGGCAGCCATATTGTACCTACTGCGTTACAGGCAGCCATGTTGTACCCACTGCGTTACAGGCAGCCATGTTGTACCTACTGCGTTACAGGCAGCCATGTTGTACCCACTGCGTTACAGGCAGCCATGTTGTACCCACTGCGTTACAGGCAGCCATATTGTACCTACTGCGTTACAGGCAGCCATGTTGGACCTACTGTGTTACAGGCAGCCATGTTGTACCCACTGCGTTACAGGCAGCCATGTTGTACCCACTGCGTTACAGGCAGCCATGTTGTACCCACTGCGTTACAGGCAGCCATGTTGGAGGAAGGAGAACTCTAGAATCAGTCCTGTATTGAATTATTACATTATATTGTTTTATTTGCTATTCTGTCACACTACTGGGGACTGGACTCTCACAACAATAATAAAAACAAATAATAAAGTGTTTGTTTAAAATAATTTTTAATAAAAACCATAAAGTCAAAAGACTCTTTGGCAACAGAAAAGGAGTTTCCTGAAGCAGACGAACAACAGGGACACAGTTCAGCTCTCGATGGAAACAGACTAATAAGAGATGTTATGTTTAGCAACTGATTTGTTTTCAGTGCAGGTTTAAGTTTTGACGTTAATTTTAAGACTTTTTAAGACCTTTTTAATACCACTTAGAGCAAAACGTAAAACCAATTTCACAACCATACTAGAAAAATAAAACATAGCGACACTGAGCCGGTGTTTCATACAGGCTCTCGCCGGACACACCACGCTCCCGGTAAACCCTTACACACAGATTATAATATCTGATACCAGTATTGTGCATCCCTAAAAAACATCTGATACCAGTATTTTGCATCCATAAAAAACATCTGATACCAGTATTGTGCATCCCTAAAAAACATCTGATACCAGTATTTTGCATCCATAAAAAACATCTGATACCAGTATTTTGCATCCATAAAAAAACATTTTCAAGGGTAAATCAGATCACGCGTCCATCTTTCTTTCACCAATGTACAAACAGAGAATCAAAAGTACTCCTGTAGTCTCGCGAGAGGTGCAGAAATGGGATTTGACGTCAGAGGAGACGCTCCAGTCTGCGTTTGACTGCACAGACTGGAATGTGTTCCGCGACACAGATAACATTAATGTCTACACGGAGACAGTGCTGGACTATGTTTGTACTTTGGTGGAAGAAACGAACATGGAACATACAACGACGGCCTAGTGGCAGGCAACATGAATGACCACAAGGTGGCGCGATACAACGTAAGGAGGACAGTGTCAGAGGCCAAACGGCGCTACAGGGATAAAATTGAACTCCCCACTGCTCCTAACTAGTTGGACTATGGCTGCCCACTGCTCCGAGGCGTCTCTACAATTCGTAGCCGCATTTCTGCAGACCCCTCTCTGATTGGTTGAACTCCATTTTTGCAGACCCCTCCCATTTCTGCAGACCCCTCTCTGATTGGTTGAGCGAAGCCCCTCTCTGATTGCCCCCCCACATGAGCCGAGACAAGCTCCTCTAGCCAGGAGTCGAAACTCCGTTAACTCCAGAGAGAGGCTGAACGCAATTTATACGCATGGAAGTATTGATTACGCCATAACGAATCATTAAAAAAATATACCGTTAACTGGAATATGTTGTGTGTGCCTTTACACATGTTGGATAGGATTATGTAATTGGTTTGTATAGCGTCGCGTATAACGTTATTTCGCGTGACTTCACGGTTTATTCACATTTCACAACACAGCCAGCGGTCAACTTGTTTACATTACACTCCCCACTTACTGTACAATGTAACATTTAGATTAACCCAGTTGTCTATCTGTATGTCATATGTTACGATGAATTGAAAATGGGGGACCCTGATGTAAACAAGACGAAAGTCTTTCTCTGGGGTCTGCATTCCCTTAACAATTGTATGTATTGAGCTGTACTGTGTACTGTACCCATTCTGCAATCTGTTAATAAAGTTTTCAATCAATTCAATCAATCAATAACTAGACAGTTACAATATAACATTTAGATGAATTAACCCAGTTAATGCCTTAAGAGAGAGAGGCTGGTGGTCAAGTCAAGAGTTATTTGTCACAAGTTGTTTATTAGCCTAGACATTTTCAATTCATCATCTTGTTTACATCAGGGTCCCCCATGTTCAATTCATGATAACATATATGACATACAGGTAGACAGATGGACAGTACTGCTACATCTAGACATTTATGACATACCAGATTTTGAACTTGTGGTAGGCCTAGACATTTTCAATTCATTGTCTTGTTTACATCAGGGTCCCCCATGTTCAATTCATGATAACATATATGACATACAGGTAGACAGATGGACAGTACTGCTACATCTAGACATTTATGACATACCAGATTTTGAACTTGTGGTAGGCCTAGACATTTTCAATTCATTGTCTTGTTTACATCAGGGTCCCCCATGTTCAATTCATGATAACATATATGACATGCTTCCGGCTTTCGACATGGACAGTCGCATTATTCTCAGCTCCCAACAACGACGTCAAAGTAAATCAACAACAAGGTTTACTATACACTTTCTACTCACCCTACTTTGGATTACGGATCAGTACCTTAATTCAACATGGAAATACCACCAGACAGGAGTGGATAAGGTAAAAAAAGAGTCCCATTGCGACTTTTACCTTCTAAATGGCTCGGAGAGGAAACATCCATCCATGGGGACTGCAGCAATACACAGCGTGTTAACGTCGAATCCGGGACGAAAGAGTTTACCCCCATCGGGCAGGTTTGATAGAAGATCAATGATCTTCTTATACCTGCTTCTTTCGGGAGACATTCCGCTGAACCCAGGTCCAGTTATCACTCGGTACCAAGCGAGACAACTCGGACTACAGACGCAAACAGCGACGACCACCGTTGCGACCAATGCATCATCCAACATCAACAACCCTCCACCGCCCACTACTGGATCACCGGCGCAACTACAACGGAACGCCCGAGGGACCAGAACTAGACGGGATGAACCAGAGGCTACAACACCGGTGCAAATCACAAGAAATCCAACCGGCAACCCCACGGACAAATCGCCTGATAAATTAGCCAACCTAGCCAGGCTGGCTATGTTTACCAGCCCAGGAGAACAAAGGGTTGCCGCCAGAAAAGTCAGGACAAAGGATCCCCCCTCCCCACACGCCAGCACACAGACCTCACGGAGACAACAACAAAGCCCCCCCCCTCCCTCCCCCACAGCAGCACCAGAAAACCATTACCTGGAACTTGAAGACATCAATAACACAGCTAATAAAAACGGACTACACATCTTTCACCTTAATGTGAACAGCATTAAGCATAAGCTGGACGAAATAAGAAACCTGTTTATGAGCGGTAAGGTAGACTTATTATGCTTTACTGAAACTAAACTTGATCCATCTGTAACAGACCCTGAAATAGAAATAGAGAACTATACTATAGTCCGTAATGACAGAAACCAGTATGGAGGTGGTGTTTGTATGTACATACATAAGGACACCAAATTCATTACCCGTACTGACCTTCATCATGAGACAATTGAAACCGTATGGGTGGAAATTTTATTTGAAAGGGCAAAATCTGTTCTAGTCGGCACAATATACAGACCGCCAGATCAAACTGGCTTTTATGATACTATGGATGTGTGCTTAGCTGGAGCTGAGGATGCGGAAAAAATTCTTATTGGGGATTGGAACACGGATATGCAACAAAAAGATGCACCCGTCTTCAAATCCTTCAATAGGTTTTGTGATCTGCACGGCCTCAGCCAACTAATCACCCAACCCACAAGGATATGTGAATCAACTCAGACTACCATTGACCTCATACTGACCTCTGACAAGTCCAAGATATCCAATAAAGGGGTTATAGCATGCGGGTTAAGTGATCATTATATGATATTCTGTACCCGCAAAAAGCTAAAACTAAAGGCTGGCTGTCACAAAACAGTCACATCTAGAGACCTCAAAACCTACTCTAGCGAGGCCTTTAACCTTGAACTGGAGAGTCTGGACTGGTCAGATGAACTCAATGGTACACTGGTTGAAGAAACTTGGCTTGGCTTCAAAACCAAATTTTCATCAATACTAAACAACATGGCCCCCCTAAGAACCACCAGGGTAAAAAATCGCGCTGAGCCATGGATGCACACTGAAATACTGACCGCTATGAAAGCCAGAGACAAAAAATGCTCTGAGTTTCGTAAAAGTCAGTCAAAGCTTACCAAAAGCACGAGCAGTGAACTCCAAGACCACGTGACTGAACTCAAACTAGAAAGAAACAGACTAAGAAATGACGTAAACTCCATGATCAAAACTGCTAAAAAAAAATTCATCAATGACAAAACCGAGGAAAACAAAAATAAACCACGTGAACTTTGGAAATTACTCAACAATCAACTAGGCTGCAGTAAAAAACTCAAAACCAGGTTCTCAAACATAAACATAAAGACGGACAACACGCTCATCACAGACAAGCTGGATGTAGCCAATTACTTAAACACTTTCTTCACAAACATAGCCACAACACTGGTAAACAAACTACCCTCCCACTCAGGGCAGTATGGGGTAGAACACATAGTAGCATACTACAAGAACCTAGGCGTCCACAAAGACGACTTCAAACTGGAAATAGTAACTACAGATGAGGTACTCAAAAAACTGAGCGCCCTCCAACCAAACAAGGCCACTGGCCATGACAACATCCCCTCCAAATTCCTCAGAGACTCAGCAGCAGCCATCACCCCAGTCATCACACACATAATAAACCTCTCCATAAAACAGGGACACGTCCCCAAGGACTTCAAAATTGCGAGAGTAACACCCCTGCACAAAAAGGGCAGCAAATTAGACCCGGGTAACTACCGCCCTGTTTCTATCCTTACATCCATCTCGAAAGTCATGGAAAAAATAGTATACGAACAGATCGAAAAGTACCTTGCGGAAAAAAATCTAATCTACGAATTCCAATCTGGCTTCAGAACATCCCACTCCACTGACACATGCCTTCTCTACTTGAACGACCACATCAAACAAGAGGTGGACGCGGGCAAATACTGCGGCATGGTCATGCTGGACCTACAGAAGGCCTTCGACACTGTCAATCACACCATTCTGATTGACAAGCTAAAAGCAATTGGTTTTGATAGTTTATCAGTGAGCTGGATACAATCCTACCTGGAGGGGAGGGAACAGATGGTGGAAGTAAACGGTACACTATCCCCCCCCCCTCACAGTGAGCTGTGGTGTTCCACAAGGAAGCATACTAGGACCGCTACTATTCCTAATTTATGCAAATGACATGTCGTCAGCTTGTGACTGCAACTTGTTCCTGTTTGCGGACGACTCAGCCCTGCTGGTCTCTGACAAGAACAAGTTACAGGTTGAAAAAGCCCTCAGCTCGGAACTAGGCAAAATCTGCATATGGCTCGCCGACAACAAACTATCATTACACATGGGCAAAACAGAGTCCATTCTCTTCGGTTCAAATAACAAACTCAGCAAGACCGACGGCTTCTCGGTTACAGTGGGTGACAATATTATCACAAGGAAAGATGAAATTACCTACCTGGGTTCCATCCTAGAGGCTAATCTTTCCTGTGACAAAATGGCATCCAATGTAATAAAAAAAGTCAACCAACGAACGCGATTCTTGTACCGGATCTCCGCTCTGG